>NW_027185782.1:3642780-3666755 GCF_028583685.1 Petaurus breviceps papuanus | reverse complement strand
TGCAGTGGATAAAGTGCTGGTCCTGGAACCAAGATGACCTGAGTTCAAATTCAACTTCAGACACTTACTAGCTGTGTGACTTTGGTCAAGTCACTTAACCCTGATTGCCTCAAAAAACAACAGCGACAAGATTATATATCTAATCATGCAATAGCAGAGGTTTTATACATAACTTCTTCCTTCAGTTAAATTTGACAGGCCAAAAAGGAAGATGTTTTGTAAACACAAGGACATGAAACCTGAAGCACAAACTGTAGAAGTGTGGACAGTACCGAAATGCAGCTTACCCAGAGGTAGGTAGGTTCTCTGTAGTTTGTGTAGAAAGCAAATCTGTTAGGATGTAATGGTTTGGTTTTAGGATTCCTCTAGCTTTGAGCTCCCAGCTAAAATCCAGTCTCTATAAAAAGTTAGAAATTAGAGTTTTCTGAGGAATTCTGTCAATGGGAAGACTTTTAATGAAATAAGCAAGAATATGGATAGGACCCATCTTGTATTCCTGAAGATCAAATTGGCACTTAAGCATGCTTTTTTTTTCCCTTTATAGGACCCATAAAACTGTAGACTAATTGTGTATGATGTGGGTTAAACAAGCATCTTTACCCCCTTTTGGAAGACATATTCAAAGGCCTAACTTAGAAGTTAGACTTTTGGGAGTATCTTATCTTCTATGACCCCCAACTGTATAAGGAAGCTCCCTGTTGACAAATGTTTATACTAATACAAGGAATGCCTGGGTTGGGGGTGGGAAAGGGAGGAAGGAAAATGAGTCCACAAGAAGCTAAAATCTCAGTTTATAGAACTCTAAAACCATTTTTTTTAAGTTGTAAAATTATACAATGACTGGGAGTTAAGGAAGAATTTGACATTAGTCTTAGACCGTTTGTGTAGTGGAAAAGAAGCACTTTTTAAAGACTTTTATTTGTTCAACTTTTTATAGGATATGGATTGAGGAAATCTGGCTACGGGAAATGATATATTCCTGCTAGGGACAACTGATGACAAGTACATGGAGCCTGGCTGTTTTTACTTTGACTTGGGTTAGAGTTGGCAGAGTTTATGTACATTTGTAACAGGGGAAAAGATAGTCTTACATGGTGCTGCATAATCTACTGAACAAAATCTGTCCCTTCAGAGTGTGAATGGTACAATAGCAAATAAACAAAATTGCATAAATGTATGGCTCTCACTTTTTCTTTGTGTGTGTGTCTGTGTGTGTGTGTGTGTATGCTGCTGAATATATTTCTGAAAGTTATAAAGAAAGAGTTGGTTACTTATCAACTCATGGATTTCTCTTTTAATCTCCTATGTCTTTCATCTGAGTAACTCATTCTTCCCTTTTTTGTGTGGAAGGGAAGGAATAGATAAACTTTTTTTTTTTCAGTAGATGCCTAAGAAATGGAGGTAAATTGATAATAAATGGTTTAAATGCTTTCTTTCTCATCAGTCCTTTATGGCCTTTGTCCTTTGTTCCTACAATATGACTTCAATAATGGTCACTTTAACCAGACACTACTTGCATATTATATAATAACATTGGTTTATCAAGCTTCTTCCCTCCCTTCCCCTTCCCCCTCTTCTTTCCTCCAACGAAATGTGTACTTCCATAAGGAGACATCTGATTCCTGGATTGGGATACTCAGGCATTATTGATCAAATAATTTGTGTTTGGGGTGATCTATAATAGAAAATCATAGTAATAGCATTTAAGTTGTTTGCTGCATTTCTAAAAGATCCAGGACCCATCTCCTGGGAGACGGGGAGGAGAGGTATACCATTCTTTAAGTAAGCAGCTAGGCAGGTATTGAAAAGGTATATACCTTTAGGTAGAAACCAACAGAACTCATATATAAAATATAACACCCAGACCTTATGATAAGGTTTCCTTATTTCAGTTGGGCTGTCTTGGTCTTAATGCATGTCAGCATTGTCCTAGGTTTCTAAGTACTAGTAATAAATAGAACCTGGCATCTAGCCCAACCTCCTAATTTGACAGAAGACAGAAAAAAGTCTAGAAAAGTAAACTGGCTTGCCTAAGATCATGGATAGTAAATGGCAGAGCTGGAATGTAAACGTGTGTTCTGACTCCAAAATCAATGCTTATTCTGCTATGCCACACTCATGGCTATTATGTCTGTCAAGCATGGACCAAGTTCTGCTATGGTTTGAAGGCAGATAGAAAACTGAAAACTTCTCTATAATTTTGAATGAGTAATGGAATATAGCCATCTAGATCTAGGAGTTGCCTTTATAGACCTCTAAACTGGCTGGGAATGTTGGTGTGGGCCTATAATCCCTGCTACTAGAGTGAGGCTGGTGGATTTCAAGTTTAAGAGTTCTGAGTGGCAGAGGACTAAACCAATCAGATGTGAGCACTTATGTATAAATGGTGAACCCCAGGAACAGGGGGGTTATCGGGTGGCCTAAGGAAGGGTGAACTGGCCTGGGTTGGAAAACAAAATAGGTCAAAACTTCCATGCTGATCAGAGTGGAGCCAGGTATGTGAGGACTCTTCATTTTCCGTCAGCAGCCCTAGTTGGTTTCTACTTTAGAAAATACCATACCTTTCCCAGGATAAGCTGACCACCTAAAGTATTACCATGCTCATTGACTCAGTTTTTCCTCAACTTCCTCAGTTACCTCTCCCCTTTTAGTAGAGGGCTGGATGGTGGAGCACTAAACTCCTACCCAAACCTTCCTTTATAGAGGTTGAAGATCGGAACGTTTCCAAGTAACTTTTAATTTTCCATTAGCAGCTCCACTTGGTTCCAACTCCATGGAACATTGTGCCCCACCATGCTGCTTTTCAGCTTTGTTTTGCCCATTTTCTTCCCTCATTACATTGGAAACTCCTTGAGGACAGCATCTGTTTTTTTTTTTTAAATTTGTATCCCCAATGCCTGGCACCATAGTAGGTGTTTGATAAATGTTTGATAAATTGAATAGTCCCTGTACTTCCTATATGGCTGATAAGGAAACTGAGTCTTTAAAACTGAAAATAGATATCTAAACTGGTTATGTTGTAACTGAAGAAATTGATCTAAGAAGTTATCTAAGACAACAGGAGATTAACTGGTTCTAGAATCCAGGTTTCTAAACTTCCAAACCTTAATTCTTTCTATTCTGTCATATTGTAGTTTTCGTGTTTGAGGAAGGGTACAGATGGTTAATATAAAACTCTCCCTCAGCATTAATATCTCATGTAAATCCTGGGACACAGAGCAGATTTGATTATGTCTTTGTGTGCACAGCTTGCATATTTGACCTTGGTCTCAAACCTCACTGAATCTCAGGCTGCTTGAAATAAATACGTGGCAAATATCAGTTTTTAGAGGTATAGTAATTTCTGCATTGTGCCTGGTAGTTATTTGCTCCTGAAGATAGTTCTTCCAAAGGACATGATCATTAGTGATTGACAAATGTAGTCGAGGTCAACTGTTGTCATAATGGTCATACCTATATCCTTGTTTGTGTCATCAGTGATTTTCTTACCTGCACAAAAGGAGAATTCTTAGCATTAGTAGTATATTTTTGAAGAGGACAAATAGAGTGTGATCTTCAGATTCTCTAATCTAAACCAAATGTCTTGAGCCAAACTTATTTATACAGCAACATTCTACAAGCCATGGAATTCTCAATATCTTTAACGAAAAAAGGATCTTTATTAAGCATTAGTTTTCTAATATGTTACCACTATCAGGACATTCATATCTTGAGCCAGCTTGCTTTTCATGTGGCAGGGGGGGCTTGTGATAAAGGGGACTATTTGTTAAATTCATTTGAAGAGAGCCACAGGGGGAAAGCCTCTTGGATCTCTGAGATCCCTTCCTAGCTATTCTGTTTTTTTTTTTAATTTCTCTCTAAAAAGTCTAATATTTTAACCCAAGAGACTATAGTTTGAGTTCTCATTCAAGGGTAGATATGTTATGATAATATTATGTGTTCAGCTCCTTTAGTGTTGATTATGTTCATTTTTGTGATAGAGAATCATCTCACAAAACCACCACCACTACCCAGTCTTCTCTGGAACCCTATGTAGGGAGAAGGAATACTTTAATAAACAACTCACATTTTATATAGCACTTTAAGCTCTGCAAAATGATGTCTTAATCCTGTGAAACAGACAGTCTGAACAACATCCCCATGTTTCAATATGAAGTTGGTGTAGCAGCAAGCACCCCAAGCGTCCCCAGGGTTTGCTGCCAACACAGGTTCTTGGATCTGCTTTGATAAAGGAAAGCAACTCAGAATGGGTTAACAAGCTTACTTTAATCAGTCAAATATGTATCATTTACCTAGTTCAGGGGAAAAAGGTCAGCACCCCGAACTTCAGAATATACAGACAGAATTATCAAGACAGAGAAACAGATCAAGTAGACAGTTTCCAAACTGTCCAACTATTACATCCATACCAAATCAACATCTGGGTTTCAAAGCTGGAGGGGGCTCTGGACAATGGCTTCCCAGAGTTTCATCTGATCAAATCACAGAACACTTCTCAAAGTGAGCCCCAAAACAAAGCTACACATCAGGGCTTATATAGCCTTCTCCTGGCTCAGAGAATGTAACAACTTTATTGACTCACTGGCCAATCAAGAAGTATCTACTGAAAAACAAGCCTCCCACCCCAGGCTTCAGGTGCACTTTAGCCTAGGGGCAGGGAAGATCTTAAAAATTTACATTCCCATTACAGTTGGGCACTGGGAATTTGGTTTGTGTTTTATGCTGAGCCTGACTCAGGCCAGTTCTCTGATGTTTATGTTCAATATTGGAGGGGGGAAAAGAGAAACTCATAGGTCATTTGCCAGTTAAAGTGAGATATTCATAGGCCATTCACTAGTTTGCTATAGAAGGGAAAGAATTGATAACTTGGCTTACAGCTGATAGAGTTGAGTGAAGATACCATTTCCAAGTTGCCCATCCTAGTCCAGCAGCCAGGCATCAGAGAGCACCTAGAGCTCTTTGTGACTTTTATACTCTGGTAACCAGACAGAGATGTCATTGGCTTGAGCCATTAGTCCTCTGAGGCAGTCAAGTCTTGACAATCCTTTCAATACGTTTTAAGAAAAAAACTAGTGTAACTTGCAAGAAGGGGAGACCTGTAGGGTTACATTAGAGTGTTTTAAGATCAAGTTGTCTCTTTCTCAATGTTATCAACCCTTCAGTACTATGACTACAAACAGCACTTCTTGCCTTCACTCCTGATTGCTTCGAGAACTTTTGTGTGTTTGTCCTTGCATCTTGGTGCTTTTCCTACACTTCTATTCTACTTTATTAGGTTTAGAATAAAAATATCATTTTAAATCAATAAGCCTAACAGCTGAAATATCTCGTGGATTATATATTACTGAGAATACACAATAATGACAAAGAATTGATAAAATTCTAATCTTGTTACTAAAGAGGACCATATTAGGTGTGGGTTGACCTAAGGGAAGAAACCAGAGCTATTCTTACAAAAATATAGTTTCCTAAGCTTTCCTCTTCCTTCATGATTTTTTTTATTCAGATTTTATATGTCTTTGTCCCAGAATGAAAGCAATTTATTAAATACCCTTTATGAAAAACCTAAATAAAAAATATTTCTATGTGTATGTACTTATGACACCAAGTCTAATTTTTCTTACAGGGCCCCAAAAACCCACTGCCTTAATGTAAAAACAAACAAACAAACAACAAAACAAAACCACTTAAAAATTGTAATTTTGAAACAAAGTGACTAAAATGTCTGTACTCTTTGATTTAGGAATTCTACTTTGGAGCATATGCCCCCAAAGAATTCATTGAGAAAAAGGAAGTTACCCTATATTTATATTATTTATAATAATATACACACATTTATAGTAACACTTTTTGTCTTAGCAAAGATTAGGGAAAAAATGGATGCCCATCAACTGGGGAATGGCTAAACAAATTGTAGTAAATGAATGTAATGGAATATTATTGTGCTGTAGGACATTACAAACATGATGAATACAGAGAAACAAGAAAAGATGTATTATGAGCTGATGTGAAATGAACAGAGCCAGGAAAACAATACACACAGTGACTAAACATAAAGGGTAAGAATTACTACAAAACAGTCAAAAGCCAGATATAGCAAAATAAAAGAACTTTGAAGAAGGGTGAGCACAGGAGAGGGGTCTAAGGACACAGAACATCACATAAAACAGGGAGGCTCCCGCCCCCATCAGGTTTGCTGATTTTTTCCCCCCTTCTCACCTTTTTTTCTTTTATCTTGAAAAATTCTTTGTTACAAAAAGATAGTTCTCTGGGAAGATGGATGGAGTAGGATACAGGGGGAATCTAATTTAAAAGAAAATATATCAATAGAAATCTAGTTTTAAAAGGTGTGCTTAGAAGCCTGGACCAGTTCAATTCCTTTCTTAAAAAATGTCTCTTGAATGAAAGAGACAAGCTAACAAAAGATGGGAAATTCTAAATTGGAATTTAGTTCAAAGTCCCTTTGAGTAGAAACATCTACCTTTTAAGAAATAAGCAAAGTAGGAACTTAAATCAATAAATTAATATTAAAGTAAATGGAGTTATGAGTGGTGTTTGGGTTGTTAACAGTCATGAAGATTGTCTTGACTTTCCAATTTATGGTAATCCAATGCTCTCTTAGCTTTGAGGTTACAGAACAAAGTGCAACTCTACAAGTTCAAAAAGGAAATGGCACACAGCACACAATGTAAATGATTATCTAGACTGCCTGAGAAAGGCAGAATCTGAAGGCAGGAGCCACTATATCCTGAGACAGCCCATTCCCCTCATGGGTAGCTCTAATTGTTGGAAAGTTTTCCTTATATCTAGCCTGAATGTATTCTTTGCAAATTCCATCTACTGCTCATAGTTCTGCCTTTTGGTACTAAACAAAAATCTAAGACTTTCCAGGTTCTTTTATGGATTTCTTAGGCATAGATGCCCAAAGTTTTATGTTATAAATAGTATCCAATATTTTGCATATACATATACATACCACAAATAGGCAAGATAGATTGTCAATTTAATTTCTAAATACATTTTTTCACTCTGAGTTAAAGCAATGTATCTGATATCCTATAACATGGACTTAAGTTCCTTCCCAGTTTTCTACACTACAAAGGAAACTACCTAGTGCCCTTGAAGTCAGTAAGTTGCTATTTAAATCTATTCACCTAATGAATATTCTTTTTGTCCTTAAACATGTCCTTTTTTTCCCATCACCTGATGGGAATGAATATGGGTTTTTTTTTGGGGGGGGAGTTATGAATATGTTTTGCATACACAAACAGTACTCCTAGAGGGAGCAGAGCCCAGATCCCTCAGCCCATGCTACATGAAAACAGATCGACAGTACTGTCTTTTAAGAGGAAACCAATTTTTTTTTCAACATGACCCTGTAGCAAGCAAAGGAAGAAGAGATAACATAGAGCCTAAAGGAGGATCTGAGTGAGTGAATATAGAAGTTGAATTTCCTGAGGGGAAAATTGAATGGTAGGTTTGGATGCCCAAAGAGTTTCCTTGCTTAGGGAAACAGGATTAGGGAGAACTATTTATAGCAGCTCTTTTTGCCAGTAGAAAATAAATTCCTTGAGAGCAGGGGCTTGAGAGCAGACATCTCCAATGCTCGATTCATTAAGAGCTTAATATATGCTTACCGAATGAAATTGAATCTGATGCTGCTTTTACTTATCAAGCTTTTGGTGTAATAGTCAAAACTACAAGCCTCTGAAGCCACAGAGAGACCCATCTACACTCACTTCAAACCCCCACCTGTATAAGGATGGAAAAGGGCATTTCCTTTTTTGGCCTAGGATTCTCATATTGAACCTCCATACCCCAGGAGAGACTGACAGTGAAAGTGGGAATAACGGCCCTCAAGTGAAGAAAAATAACTTTTCACAGGCTACAAGAAGTATCTGACATCTGGCATCGAATCTGATTATACGTGCAAGATAGGAGATCCCTAAGGAACTGAAACCTCTGAAGAATGGTCCGTATCTCCTCAGGATCTTTATCGCCTGTTCTCTGACTTCTATTCTCCTGAAGAATTCATTCCCAGTAAACCTCCTTTCTCCTCGGAGTTTCAGAACCACGGTCAGTTCCCAGTTTCCACTGCATGCATTTGTCACTTTGTTTTTTCATCTCTTTACATATTTTTGAATGGGAAAAAAACCCCCCAATAACAACAACCCAGCAGCCATAGAAAGGCTGTGCTTTGTGCGTTCGTAGACGGTACGTGGGAGAGAGAAGAGGGTCTGTGGACAGATTAGAGCGAAAAAATGCAAGATCCTTCTGAGTTTTCGATGGTTTCCCTAGCTGCCCCCCAACCCCTTCATCTTCACAGTACATATTACTGTCGTAGAAGGACTTTCAAAGGTGGGAAGAGAAAGATCTAATTAAAAAGTCGTTGCTTTTTTTTTAATCCCAGGGGAAATGCCGAGGCTTTCAGATTTTCTTTCGAGCTCTTGCCTCTCAAGCTTCTTTCTCCACCCCCTGTTCTCCATCCTCTATTTGAGCATCACTCCATTCTAGCATCCCTTCATCCCAAATAGTTTTACTACGGGAAAAAAATGCGTGTATATTAGAAAACTCCGAAGGCAGAAAAGCTTAAGGAAACCCCATACAAAGAAAGCCTAGAAGAAAAGTAAAGGTAATAAAAAGTGAAGTTCACAACCTGTACAAGGAAGCAGAGTGACTCAGTGGAAGTGTGCTGGGAGCATAACCCAGAGGTCTATGGATCGAAACTATCCTCTGCTAGTAGTTTTCTCCCAATGTAGAAATATAATTCCCTACTTTGAGATCTGTGCTATCTAGTTTATTAACTGGAATTGTTGAACTGTGTAAGGTAAAGCTTTCCAAGCTGTAGTCGTCCTGTTTTTCTGAACACTTGCCCTTGGTGCAGCAAATGGCAGTGAGTTCTCAAGGCCAGATCCTGGGTTCCAATGTCCATAGAGTTATGGATGGGTGATGATAACACAACAAAATGAGACTATTAACTTAATAGATCTTTTCAGCCTCATTATATACTACTACGACTCCTGCACCATTCAGTGGGGCCAGTGTTCTCTCTGCTCCTCACAGAGGGAATTTTGTCTCCTTCTGAATTTTTGCATTGTGTATCTTATGTGATTGTAACTCCTAACCTCCACCTTAAAGCATCTCTCTCCCTCTCCCTCAGATTACCTTTATTTCTCATGGAATATGACCAGAGAGCCAGGTTGTAGTAACTGAAAATTTCTGAGAGAGACTGTCCTGTCGCAGGTATCTTGTCCTCTGAGTGTGCATTTCCACAGACAGCAAGGCTGTAGTAACTGGAATGTTCTGAGAGAGACTGTCTTCTACCACATGCAGTGGTCTTTTGAGCATTCTATAATTGAACCGATATTTCCCCTCCTCCTTCCTGGAGGTGAGAGGTCCCCAGATGTTACACGTTGCACAGGTTTTCCAAATGTATCGATCATGTGAGGTGACTTTTCCCCCTATCTCAAAATCCCACATACAGGATTCTTGGAGATGGGTCAGGAGAGAAGGGGGAAGGGAAAGAGGAAGTAGGGGGCATCCCCTTCATCATTGCTTACAACATGAATATTCCATCACATTGATAGAACTTAACTTTTTTGGCCATTCCCCAGTTGATGGATATACCCTCTTAGTTTCCATTTTTTTTCACACCATAAAAAGAACTGCTATAAATATTTCTAACATATTTGAGAACAGCAGCTAGCTAAATAAAATGGTAGGAATAGGAATAGAAAATTCTCAGGGTATGGAGATTATTTAGAGTTTCCAGATCTAGGATGCTACCCACCCCACCCCCCCAAAACCCTTCTGTATTTGGGATGAGATGAGTATTTTCATGATTTTGGAAATGGGGAGAAAACTTCCCAGAATTTAAGGATTATGAAGCAAAATAGTGATGAGCAACAGATTAGAAAGCAGAATAAACCATTTGCAGTAATTTTTGTTTTCAAATAAAACAGTAACTGTTTTATTCTTTCTATTTGTATCCCTAGCCAAGAAGAATGTCTGGCACACAGAAGAAACTTACTAATGCTTGTTGATTGATTGATTAATTAGTAACATATCCCCTAGCAAAGTTCTTTTAGCTCTAAATAATAACTGCTGCCAAGCTGAAAGGCCTTAAGATATGTTCTTTTAGCAAAAAGATTATAGAGCCTTTGCTTTAGGGAGATACAACTTTGGTTAGATGCATTTCCAGCAAGCAATGCCAATTCACTCACTAAACTAAATTATGCTAGACTAAGGAAAGACTTAAACTGAGTTCTTCCTGACTGCAGTCCAGCCCAGAGGAGGACCTACGATAAAGTTGAAGGATCATGCTCCAACAAAAGCAAGTGAGACAGAAAAGTCAGAGCAGAGTAGAAGGCTCAAGCCAAGACTGTTAGTGAAGAAAGGAAAGGAGAAGAAAGAAAACCTGAAGGTAAGCAGATCCAATTTGTATGACGTTACCAATGCAAAACAATCACTGCCGAAACCCGGGATCGAACCAGGGACCTTTAGATCTTCAGTCTAACGCTCTCCCAACTGAGCTATTTCGGCTTACTCGTAAGACTTTTTTTTGATTACTATTCTTTTGTAAAGTCAGTCATTTTCTTAATCGTTTCTAAATGAGAAACTGTTCACCTGAGTAATTAGTTTCGAGTCAATTCCGGTACACGGCAGTTCCCACTCTGATCCTGCTCCAGCGTGGATGGAGTACCATTTCAGTGGGGCAGCAAGGTTGAGTCTCTGCTTTGTGAGAGAGGGACCATGTGATTTCACTAATTGTGGTGAACTAGATTTGTTATTTCATCAGTACACAGAACTCCATTGATCATCTAGCAATGGAATTAGGTGAAGGTCAGCACCTTCTCTTCAACTTAGAGTTTTTGAGAGCTCTTGAGGACTCTTAAGAACTCAGTTCATTCTATCCTATGGGAGAACTAAGGGAGGGCAGAAGAGTATCCAAAAAGGAAATGAGAAACAGGGATCTCTAGTATCAAATGCTGCAAAAGGCATTTTTATAAAATTGTTATAAAACATCCTTCCAAAAACCTCTGATACAGTCTGCCATCCTTACATAAGGAATTGAGGAGAAAAAGCACATGTAGGAAACAGATAGCTCACAGCTCCTGAAAGTCTCTTTAATAGGATCCTCAAGACGTTCCATTAGGTATCACCTAGCTTTTATGCTATGCTCTTTACAAAGCTTTGAATTTGCAAACGGACTATATTTGCCTCCCGATGAAGACACTACCACCAGCTGATCTGGGGATGATGCTAAGACTGAAAGAGAGAGAAGAATGAGGGTAATGATCCCTACCATATTTCCAACCCCAGAAGAGAAATAATGAAATTTTGATTTCCCCAACCTGAATAACAATAAAGCAATAAGAAAGGACTAGGACTCAATCCCTCTGGGAAAGCCTGAGATAGAGGTAACCATTCCCAGAGTGCTCTTTTTTTTATTTTAAAGAGATTTGGCAGACTAACCTCGAAGCGAAAATGATCATGAGACATTGCAGACTGAACTGCATAATCCAATCATTTCTTTTTGACAAAGGAGAGAATACTAAAGAAATAGTTTAATGTATCTAGGTAAAGGGGAGGTCCCACATCTAATAGGAACATAACACAATGCTGTCAAAAAAAAAAAAAAAACCAAATCATACTTTACAGATTGAAATGGGGCTCCTGGAGGCACCTGCTTTATTTATACAGGGGCACTTGAAAACCTGGATCATTGGAGCTGGTTGGAAAGACATAATCAAAACCAGAATTTCAAGTTTGCTCAGGAGAGGAAAAACACTACTGAACAAAGGGAGAGAAGCCAGATATCACACAATATGGACTGACTCTTAGGTGCTGAGTTCCCTATCATATTAAGTGTTCAAAAGAAGCCAAATGATCAGTTGTTAGGGACTGTGTAGAGAGGATTCCTTAATCAGACAGGGTGTTGGCCTAGATCATTTCTATGTTTAATGATAAAAGTTCCTTGACAAAGTTAGACCCATCCACAACAGTATTGAAACAACAAGCAAAGGGCATCTGAACCACTATTCTCAAATTAAAGTAGACCTTGAATCTCTCTTACTTCCAGACCTGTCACATAGTAGTCAATTAATAAGTGACTGTTGATGGATTTCTTTAACTTTTTTTTAAAGTCTCTGTTTGAACCACAATAAAACCTAGTTATTTCTTTTTTCTTCCAGAAGCCATTGTTTCTATCTTGTTCAAGGGAGACTTCTAAATTGTCTATCTTAATCATTCGTGTTGAGCAAAATTGTTTTCCTCATTTATCTGTAAATTACACAATTGGTGATTCAAATTTGTAGAGCATTTTTTTTCTTGAGAAAATCTAAAACCTCTAAAGAGAGTGTTTTTCCTTCAATACAAATTTCATTCTGTCACAATTATTGTCATTGATATTTTCTAAGATTTATTATTTTGTTGAGGACCAAATTTCATTATTTGTGTGAGAAACCAAACAGTTAAAAACTGAGAAGGGAACTGTCCATATGCCTAGGCTAGTAAATACTTTTATCAATTACTTTAGATGTAAGCTAAAATGGTTGTCATCAAAATTGCAGATGATAGACATCTCTGAGGTAATACTTTGTATGACAGTCCAAATTCAGAAATATCTCAACAAGCCAGAACTATGGGCTCAATCTTATTTCAATAGATATGTAAACTCACTCATGTAGATGTAATTTCTTATAGTGTACATCACAACCAACCATGACATTCTCATATTATGTGATTCTTATGCATGTCCTTCCATAAATTCTACAGAGGATCTCTTCACGACAAGCAGAAGGCCTTTCTTTGAAAGACTTAAAAACACTGCTCAACACAATGATCAACCATGATACCAGAGGACCAGTGATCAAAAATGCTCCGCACCTCCTGACAGAAACATGGAGGGACTGAAGATAGAGAATGACACTTTTTTTTTAATGTACGTAGTCAATGAGGGAATTTCTTTTGCTAGGGTGTGCGTATCTGTTGTAAGAGTTTTATTTTTCCTCCTTCCTCTCTCCTCTCCTCCCCCCCCATTCTGGAGGGAGGTGAATGGGAGAGACAATATATTGTTGTTAGTTTAAAAAAGGACCCAAATTTTAAAAAAAGGAAAATTTAATCGATATATTTATTTGTTTATGTGCTACATGTATTTCCCACCCACTACTCCAATAGAATGGAACTGTCTTGAGGGTAAGGGATTGCTTTTGGTTTTGGCATTGTATACCTAGAATCCTGCACAACAGGACCTAGATAGTTACTCGGTAGGATTGGAAAGGATTGGTTGGATAGGATAGGATAGGATAGGATATGATAGGATAGGATAGGATAGGATAGGATAGGATAGGACTGGATTGGAGGGTGACCTCCTTAAATAGCAACTGAGACTAGAATGGGTCCAAGGGAAATTAAAAAGAAACGTCCGGAGTGAACCCTGAAAGCCTTGCCTTCCTCTCTCTAATGACTTCGAAAACCTTACATGTGACATTCTCCCCATACCAACAGCCCCCCCCCCAATCTCCCTCAATCTACACATTTCCTTGAGAAAAAATAACGTTTTCCCTCCATACAAGAGGGGGTACGAAGTGAATGTGGTCTTGTGACAGTTCCCTGGAAAGGAGGATAATGGGATCGCTTTCCGTGGGAATCCATCTAAAGAAGACTTCTGTCATATATTCTGTCAGCAATTGGTTTCTAAAAGCCCTATCCCATACTGCCTTTAGTTTTCGAGATTTCGAGAGCCCCTACTCAAACACCTAAGGAGTTTTAAAAATACCTTTATACTTGCCGAAACCCGGGATTGAACCAGGGACCTTTAGATCTTCAGTCTAACGCTCTCCCAACTGAGCTATTTCGGCTCAACAACAAGCTTTTTTTCCCTCGCTTTCCTTGCTTTGTTTGTCAAAGTTCCACAGAGTCAAGATTTGTGAAGAATTTTGGTTCGGAAAGGATAAAACCTAAAGGCTAAACATCCCATTTTGCTCTAATTTGCTCCAAACTCGTGTCAAAGGAGAATTTAATAACACGTCTGACTCTGACCAGAAAGAAAGAAACATCTGGGATCTTCTGCCATTCTGTTATCTTTCTTCTCAACTCGTTTACACTGGTTGTGAGAGGCAGGTTGTTAACTAGCTTGGTCACCTGTGGTGGGAACTCTGATGGTTATGGTAGAGGAAAGCAAAAGAGAAGGGGGAAGGGCATCAGAGGGAAACAGAGAGATGGAGGAAAAACTCGAGGGCTAAATTAAAAATAAAAGCATAAACAAGTGCGTTAGAAGTAGCAGACTCGACAGATTGTGCCATCAATGGAACGTGCCCAAATTTGTGATTCACACTTTCTGAAGTTTGGGCTTGAAAACGTCCCTGGGTGGGCTCGAACCACCAACCTTTCGGTTAACAGCCGAACGCGCTAACCGATTGCGCCACAGAGACTTCTTGACTTAGGTGGCCAATGGGGTTCCCTTCAGATTTAAAAGAAAGCAACTTCGTTTCCATAAGATCTATTAAGTAAATTCGGTACCCTGAAAGATGTTTTGCAATTCACCCAAAGCTTTGCACAAAAATAACAGAAAAAAACCCCCACTGAATGAATGTACCGGACAAAACCAGAATTCCCCCAGTTAATGCCGACCTCCTTCTCTGTTTGCTCTCCTCTTCTTCACACTAGATAAAACTTGTTAACATGGGCTCTGTAATGGCTGTACCATACGTTAGAACTTCCCTTCTTCACAGGGGAACCAGACAATGGAAGTACACAACAAGAGGCCAATCAGAAAGACTTCTGAAGCCCCAAACTGCTTGACGTAACAGTGATTCTTTAAGAGTGAACTCTAGCGGAATTTGAACAGTCGTCTGTAGCTGCCAGAAACCACAGAACCAGTTTCGATCAGCTCAAGGCCAACCTTGAGCAGAAGCTGCAGACTCAAAACCTTGCTTCGGACTTTGTAAACATCATGCCGCCTGCCTGGTGTCCACAGATGTCTCTTCTTTAATCCTGGCTCTCCTCCGGAAAGCCTTTAGAAATTATTTTATCTCACCTCTTTTCCACTCCGCTTTGAGCAGCTAAGAACTCTCTCCCTCTCTCTTCTCCCTTGTAATATCTTCTCTCCTCTACATGCCTTTTCTCAGATAATAAATGCTTTTAATTGGCATATTGGACTGTTTCATGTCAGGTCCCTTTATGGACCTGGGGGTCTTTTGTTAACAAACCCATCCCACCTAGAAGTTTTGAGGCTTATTTTAGGGACTTTGAAGAATCGGATTTGAGGCTTTCAATATGTGAATTTATCTTTAAAATTTATATTAAAAGGGATCCTTTCTTTGCAGAGGTGGAGGGCTATGGTTGAGTAATACATAATGTCAGATTTTTTCAATGTTTTGATTACTTTTACTGTAACCTGTTCACTACTTCACCTTTCCCTATTAATTGTTTTTTAAATAAGAGAAAGTTCACTGACAAGGAAATCAAGAAGGGATACATTTGGAAATTTAGTGACATGCTGAGTGGGGATGGACTGGGGCGGGAAGAGACTTGTGGCAGGGAGGTCAACCATCGGGCTATGGCTGAAATCCAGGTGTGACGTGATGAGGGAAGGCAGCTTTCTCAATTGCTGAAAACATTGTTGCCATTGTCAGGAGAAAAGGGGGCCTATAAGGGAGACACTCGGAAGGACAATCGACAGAACAATGTGGAGTCACAGTCATTATCTTTCGAAGCGCAGGGTTGGGGCGTACTTCAGAAATGATCCAGCTCAATTCCCTTTCTGTTGAAGAATCTCCTTTCTCATCCCTGACAAAGTGATGGTGCAATTTATTTTGAACGTGGGACAGGGAACTTCCTACCCAACAGGGACAACTAGCTTGGGTGACGTCCAGTTTTCCCACCTCTACTCCCAAGCATTTTTTCCTTTCTGTTGCCTCTTGGAAAATCAAGACGAAATTGACGTAACAGTGATCCTTTACGAGTGAACTCTAGCGGAATTTGGAACAGTTGCCTGAGCTGCCAGTAACCACAAAATCAGTTTCGATCAGCTCAAGGCCAACCTTGAGCAGAAGCTGCAGACTCAAGACCTTGCTTCGGACTTCGTAAACATCATGCCACCTGCCTTGTGTCCACAGATGTCCCTGGAGGTACTGAAGTCTTATTTTTGTTTCTCCTTAGTCCGCTGCAGTCTGAGAGTCTGAAGAAGTCTTTGCCTCAATCAGTGCGGCTCAGGTACAAACCCAGCTGCTTCGCATTCCGAATGGTGAAGGATGCTAAGTCCATAGCGCCGGATGCACACCAGATGGAGACACCATCCTCTTTAAATTAGGTAGATGAATTAGATTTTGGAACTGGGAAAGAATCTTTAGCATATATCCATCCACCTCCACTATCCGAGGCAGCAGAAAAAACGTTTATGAGAGATTTTGGCAGTCACTGATTCCTAGTGTTCCCCAGGGATGACTAATGACTGAATCCTGGATTTCACCCTACTGGTTTATGTGCAATACTGGGCAAAGAAAGCAGTTTTATCTTCTTACAAAGAAATTAAAATCAGAACTGGTAAAGATCATTCTCCTGTCTTTCTCTCTATCTTTCCTGCTTAAATTTCTTTCTTTATGCTTTTTGGAGGGCAATCGGGGTTAAGTGACTTGCCCAAGGTCACACGGCTAGTTTTTTCTGTTTTTGTTTTTGTTAGATGTTTGAGGCCGCGTTTGAACTCAGGTGCTCCTGACTCCAAGGCCGGTGCTCTATCCACTGCGCCACCTAGCCTTCCCATTCCCACCTAAATTTCAAGCTCAGGAGAGAAGGGGAAGGGAAAAGAGAGATCTGGGATCTCAGAGCACCGCGCATTTTCTCTTTCTACGGAAACTAAGGTTTTAGTCATGTATTTAAAAGTCCACACATAACTTTTCCCGTCTGAATTGGCATGTCCAGATCTTTGGAAAATTGTTCTCTCCAGATTCCATTTTATGAGAAAAAAATCGATGGATACATCTGTAGGTCTCTGCTCTTTCCTCAGTGTTCTGCCACAGATTAGTAGAAAACCTATTAGTTTATATGCCTTGATTTTCATTTTTTGTTTCTAGAAACCTGTAAAAATCCACCTGCCTTCTCTGAGGATCGAACTCAGGACCTTCAGATTATGAGACTGACGCGCTGCCTACTGCGCTAAGAAGGCGGCTACAAGAAGCTTTGTCTCCAAGTTCTTGAGAAAAAAAAACCCCGTCATTTTCAATTTCTGAAATGTTTGTATGTTTTTCTATGTTCTATTTATTTTAAATAGGATGTAATATGATTTGTAGACATTCTGAAAAAGAATCCCTGGCTTCGTTACCCATTTTACTTGGTTTCTGTTTTGAGGTGCTGGGCACACTTGGATTATCCTCTCCTGAGAAGAGTCCCAGGAGTGAGGACAACTCTCAGAACAGGACGGAGCTTCTGCATCGTTTTAGGTAGAGATGTCTAAAGGCAGATAAACTTCAGCCGAACTTTCCGAACTCACACCCACCCTTCCTTCTGCGTCGGACACAGCCTAGGCGTTCCTCACACCATGCTACCACAGGAGGACTGGAGCGTTCTGAGAGGTGTCCTTCCTGAGCCTCGAAGACACGCTTGATCTTTACGGCACCCCAAAATGTAAACGAGAATAATTGGAACAATAGGTTAGGGGCCCGAAGTTCTCTTCCGTAATACTAAAAAAAAAAAAAAAGACCCCAACAGATTAAAAATTCCAAGCAGGTTGAAAGATACCTGAGAATGTATTTCTTAAAAATCCGTTTGACAGCAGAAAATTGGGATTTTTTTTTAATCCTCCAAAATTAAGAGGTGAGAAGCATATTTGTGTGCCTTCTTAGCGCAGTAGGTAGCGCGTCAGTCTCATAATCTGAAGGTCCTGAGTTCGAAGCGAAGACAATGGAGTAATTTTGAAACATACTTGTAGCAGAATGATGATTAAGTTACACTCGCTACTAAATTTTGTTAGACGTCAGAATCTGGAGACATTGATTTTCCCCCCACAAATCCTCAGAAAAACCTTTAGACTAAGACCTTAGCTTCCAGAGACCACGAGCCGCGCTTTGAGGTTCCAAATGGGGCCTCTTCTCTCCCTTTTTCACCTGTACTTGAGAATTTGACAGGAAAATTGGAAAGAAAAACGAGAAAATGAGAATGGCAAATTCTCATATTTCTGGATAGCTGAAATTTAACTTTCCTGGAGAGAGAAAAAAAACTACGAGTCTAATTCCAAGGGGGAAACAGCGCCATCTGGTGGGAATCTGGCGCTCCTCAGAGAGGATCGTGCACTAATCGAAGTGAGCTGGCCGCGGGCACTGATTGAGCTAGGCTTCTTCAGCTGTTTGTTGGGTAGCAAAAAGCTGAGGAGGAACTAAATAACGGAAGACTCCGGGGGCTCCAGAGGACTGCTTGACTTTCCAAGAGGCAACAGAAAGGAAAAAGGTTTGAAACAGAGGTGGGAAAACTGGATGTCACCCAAAGCTAGTCGTCCCTGTTGGGTAGGAAGTTCCTGGTCACTAATTCAGAATAATTTTCGTGAACATTTATCAGGGATGAGGGAGGAGATTCCTTCAACAGGAAGGAAAGTGAACTGGATCATTCCTCGGAGAGGCTCCAGGGATGGGAATGAATTGTGAAAGGGGTGGGAACACTAATTGTTCTTTTCTCTCTGAGTCTGATCAGTCCCTGGAAACATCACTGGATGCCAGGTCCAATACCAAAATGTCCATGATGGAATCCTAATAAAGCTGCCCCTAGCCCCAACAGCAGAGACCCTTCTTAGTCCCCCCCCCAATATCCTAACTTCTTCATATATGCCTATCTGCTCACTAGAACAGGTGTGTCCATGAACTAGCATTTCTCATAGAACAGCAGGCGTGTCCATGTGATGAGAACCCAGCCTGTACCTAGCAACTGCCCCCAGACCCATTCCACATATTTGAACAGGTGTGTTCTTGTATTCAATCACAATCATCATCTATCTAGCCCAAACCAGGACCACAATACCTAACCATCAGACCACAATAGCTAGCCAGTTGGAGAACAGCAAGGCCAGAATGTTTAACCATTGAACCATAGATGGGTCCTCCATTAACTAATCCCTTAACAAACTCCTGCCTTTGTAATATTAATCATATTCCTATATTCTGTGTAGATTTTGATTTTGTAATCAGCATCTTTACCCTATAAAAATCCATCTTGCTCTCTCTGAAGTCACTGGTTCCTCCTGGAACTTAGCCTGCTTCATGGGAGGCATCAGTCTCAGCAAATACCTTTACTTGGATTAGAGATGGTCTGATTGAATTCTTTGAGACACTTCCACCACAACACATCATGAAATCCTAACAGTTTTTGGGTGGGCAGAGCCCCCATTGTAACAGCCGGACCAGAAATCAGCAGGACTAGACAGATGCAGACTAAAGAACAGGAAGACCGAGTCTAGGAGTATCACTGGAGATGGACACATACATGCACACATGCATGTATACACAAGTTTTTTCATCTTTTGTTTTTACTGTATACTTTATTTCTCTGCAGCCTTCCACATTTTGTTGATCACTCTCTTCTTCTTGATAGTCTCTTATCTTTCAATTTAGGAAATACCATTCTCTCCTGGTTTTCCTTATACCTAGCAGACCGGTCCTTGTAAATTTCCTTTGCTGGATCCTCAGCCAGATCATGCCTTTTAACCATAGGTTCTGTCCCGGGTCCTCCTCTTTTTTCCTTCCACATTATTTCATCATCTCCTGTGTATTTAATTGCCATCTCTATGCTGACAATTTTCAAATCTGCTGATCCTGTGCTAACATTTATGCTGACCTCAAATCTTGTATCTCCAATTGCCTTTCAGACATCTCACACTGGATGTCCAGTAGATATCTTAAACGGGACACCTCCAAAACTGAACCCATTGTCTTTCCCCCTAGTCCCTACCTCCCTTCTTACTTTCCCTATGTAGAGAGTAATATCATCCTCCAAGTCTGTCAGGTTTGCAACCTAGGTATCATGTACAATTCCTCTTTCATATTCAATCTACAGATCAAAGGCCTGTAGATTTCACTTTTTCAACATCTTTAGAATATGGCCCCCTTCTCTCCTCTACCACTGACACTACTTTGGTACAGGCCCTCATCGATCCACTCCTGGACTATTGCAATAGCTGCTACCTCAAGGTTCTCCCCATTTCAATTCATCCTTCATTCAGTCACCAAAGTGATTTTCCAAAAGCACAGCTCTAACCACATCACTGTCTTACTCAATAAAATCCATCGACTCCCTATTGCCTCCTGGATCAAATACAAAATCCTCTCTTGGGCCTTCAGGGTCCTTTGTAAACCAGTACCCATCCTCCCCTCCCCCAACACATGCACACCACCTGTAACACTGGCCTTTTTTCTGCTTCATGAACAAGACACTTCTCTCAGCTCCAGGCATCTTCTCCAGCTGTCTCCCATGCCTGGAATGTTCTTGCTCCTCATCCCCACCTGTTGGTTTCTCTGGCTTCTTTTCATTCCATTAAGCCCCATGTCCCTATGGGAAGCCTTTCCTAACCCCTCTATCCAGTGCCTTTTCTCTTTTAATTATTTCCTATTTATCCTGTATGTAATTTGTTTATTACCTATTTGTTTGCTTATTGTCTCCCCCTTAGCTTTTTGAGGGCAAAGACTCTCTTTTGCTTCTTTTTTATTCCTGGTTCAGCACACTGCCTAGGACATGGTAGGTGTTTAATAAATATTTATTGACTAACTGACATCACCTACATTTGGGGATTGTTCTGTTCTCTGCCCCATGTCCAGAGCAGAGAGACATCAGGGAGAGAGAGACAGACAGACAGAGTCAGAGGCAGAGACAGAGACAGATAAAAACTGGAGAAGAGAGGAATAGTTTAGTAAAACTAACCAACACATTGCAAGAATCTGATATTGTTTGTAGTGTGGCGCACCCATAGCCCCACACCTCTGTAAAGAAATGGATATTTCTGGGTGGTTAGGTGGCACAGTGAACAGAGCACCGCCCCTGAAGTGAGGAGGACCTGAGTTCAAATTCGAACTTGGACACTTAAGACTTACTAGCCACTGAGTGACCTAGGGCAAGTCACTTAACCCCAATTGTCCTGCTCTTCCTCCCTTGCAAAAAAAAAACAAACTATTTTTATATAATTTTTAAAATAAATGCACATAAAGAATGATGATCAAAATCTGTTTCCTTAAAAACTCCTAAGGTTTTATTTTGTGATAGGGTCTAAAGTTTCCATCTAGACTGAGCTTTATCTGGTGTGAAGAATAAAGCAGAGAACCTGTGCTCCCGGTTCGTTTATTCCCTGGTCCTCCAGGCAGACTGATTCATTGATTCTTTCTTCTGCTTCTATCGTATGCAAAGCTTGGATGAACACAGGAGCACTTCCCAGGATGCTCAGGTTTGCCCGAACACTTGTTCTGAAATCTGATAGGTACAACGTTCCCTGTCAGCATACGGAAAAGTGTGATATTGAGAGGTGTGGTAATGTAGTCTCTGTGGCGCAATCGGTTAGCGCGTTCGGCTGTTAACCGAAAGGTTGGTGGTTCAAGCCCACCCAGGGACGTTTTGCCTTCACCAAAAAAAAAAAAAAATTGACTTTCAAAATTCAACGTAAGGTCTCGATGTTTAGCTCCGTGAGGAAAAGTAGTGAGACCAGTAAGACCACAACAGGACTCACTATGTTGGTGCTCGATGCCTTGAGTCCAGGCATATTTTATTTTGCTCACTCTCTCTGGCGTTTTCTGCATCGATATTCCGCTGATATCTCCTCTTTTGTTTTTTTTCTCCAGTGTCCCTTTCCATAAGACTCCAAGATTTCCACCACAAGTGACCAAGCTAGAGAACACCCTGCTTCTCTCCTTCCCCCTATCCCACAACCACATTTTGTTTTACATGCTGAACTTGGAGTTAGCCTGTGTTCAAACCTCACTTCATACACTTAATTGGAAGACCAAATACTGACAAATCACTTTCCATATCTGTAAAATGAAGGAATTGGATGTACTCTATGGTCCTTTCCACCTAGAAATCTCTGCCAGATGGTCTGTATAATTGGCATCATTCATATCTACACTCCCTATCTACTGGCAGAGTGTTGTGAAGGACATGCTTTGCCAAACTTTTAAGATATACAAAAATGTGAGCTGTTCACACCATCAGAAAGTGTATGAATGAGAGCACTGGCCCTAGGGGGTCCTGAATTCAAATTTGGCCTTATACACTTGCTTAGTGACCCTGGGCAAGTCACTTAATCCTGATTGTCCCATTCCCTCCCCTGCCCCCCCAAAAAAGAAAGAGGGAAAAGGCCTGTGCCTGTAGTGGGAGTCATGTGACTCTTAATTACATGCTTTAGTACCCAGTATATACAGGAAGTTGTCATATATGTGTAAGGAGAGTGAATTTCTTTACTATTAGGAACTGTGAAGTAATTCTTCCATCAAATGTGATGTACTTATAGGACAGGTAGTCATTGGATGGTGTTCTTAAAAAAAAGCAAACTTGGCAACTCCCCAGTAAGTTAAGACAGGAAAAAGTCTTTCTCTTTGGGACAGGGAATCATTCTTGACAATCCAGAAAAGGGCAAACTATGGAAAAAGAAGGAAGCTTTGGAGAGAGAAATTTTCCTTGTCTTTTCCCTAGGAGCCTCTTCTGAAGGTGGGAAATGGGGAGGGGGAGAAATGATAGAGGAGGATAAGGAAATTTCTCTCTCCTCTAGGTGGAAACATTTTCTTGCATGTAACCAAGTGGCCCACAAAATTGAGCTTTTGAGCAGGTTTAACATAGGGTATATGCACCAAACACTTGTTTCAATGCTAGCAATCAAGCATTATTAATCAAATGCATGCAAAAAGTTTACGTTTTCTATTGAGCAATACAAACTTTAATCCCACTAGGAATAAAGTACCAACCAGATTTCCTAAGACTTCACAGAAAACAAGTCTTATACCAATCTGAAGTGACCCTGCTTTGCCCAAAGACCATGTGTCTCCCTCTGAGGTGGTTGCTTGATAAGTCAACAAATCTTTGTCAATCAGCACAGTACTCAATGGAAATCAGCTGATAGTGAACACAGGGGCTGGCTCAGTTGACCCTGACTCAAAGTCAAACTGGAAGCTGGGGTTCACTGATGGATTTCTTAAAATTTTAGCCATGGGTATTAACTGATTCCACTCAAATTCTGACTGATGGTGAGTGATTTGATCTGTTTTCCAATTAATTTGATTGATACTTCATAATATAAATGAATGACACAAGGTTGTTTTACCAAATGTTGTCATTGTGGATGTTTTGTCTATCAGTCATTTGTGAACACACACAAATTGTTTAGCAAGCTATCCCACATTCATGTTTATCTTAATATTGGAAAATGATCTAAAAAGGAAGGATCAAAATGCTCTATCACAAAATGGTTACCTAATTTTAAAAATGTGGCCAGTCATGTGAAGGTGACAAACTTATTCACACCACAACAGGCCCTGGTAGTTCAGTCTGCTTAACAAAATGCTGTACTGAGAGGGAGTGGCAAGAGGGCATCAGGGCAGGAGAAAGGTGGGGAGGTCCCCTAAAGCTGTGACTTGGATTGACCTCCTGTGTTCTTTAGGCATCTCTCTCTTAATGTCCACTCTTCCACTGAGGCTTTGCAGATTTGTGGGAAAGTGTGCCCATTCTTATGCAGGAGATGTTCTATGCCTAATATTCATGGTTTGCCATTTCAAAATGCCTTTAATTTGAGGAAATTATGGCTATTACTTAGCAATGAGGGCTCCCAAGTTATAGTTCTAGGAATGTGAAGAGTACCTTGAACCTAGAGTAGCTAACCCTTCTAAAACCAATCTATTAGTGTTAATATAAGAACAACTCAGAAAAAGCACTGCACCCACACACCTATCTATCTATCTATCTATCTATCTATCTATCTATCTATCTATCTATCTATCTATCTATCTATCTATCTA
>NW_027185782.1:3627372-3642770 GCF_028583685.1 Petaurus breviceps papuanus | reverse complement strand
CTATCTATCTATCTATCTATCTATCTATCTATCTATCTATCTATCTAAAAACATGCTCTAAACCAGTAATGGAAAAACATGTATTTTTTTTTTCAATTGAGGTTTTATCTCATATCAAGATAGCTTGGCACAGGTGGAAAAAAAAAGATGGGAATGGTCAGTTCCCACAGGAGCTGTGGGAAGAAGAATATACTGAAGGAATGCCACTTACCCTCCATATACAGGGTCTACTTTACAATGGAAACTTGGAGGAGTTGTTGCAAATTTAATGCAATTCAATAAATATTCATTAAGGACTTGCTATGTGTAGTTATTATGCTAGTCATTGGGAACACAAATAAGAAAAAGAAAGTCAGGCCTTGCTCTCAAGGAGTGTACAATCTAATGAGGGGAAATGACATAAAAAAAAAAAAAAAAGAAAGTTAAAAAGCTAGGGATAGGGGTTTGCCAGGGGTACCCAGCATGAGAGCATGCTGTTTCCTGGAGTGGAAGCCAAGCAGAGCTGCAGATGGAAAATGAAATTTGTCTGAAGCATATTAAATGTAATGTTGGATTCTACCCAAGTTGTCTCGTGATTAGTTTTGCTTTCTTTCTAGAATGGATCAGTGCCCTGAGGTCTTCAAGGGCTCTTGAGGCATTTGAGGGTAACTGAAGCTATGACGGGATACAGCTACCAGATCCTGCCTTCTTCCTGATCAGAATTAGACTGTTTATTGACAAAACCATACATTTTCTCCCCTGGGACAAGAATGAAGTCTTTTTCCTTCTTTCTTTCACATTAATGTAGATTAGGATTTAGGACTTTGCTGCTCAGCCCCTTGCTCCTACCTGAAATTAGATATGAAAAGTGGAATTGTCAATTAGAGGGGAAATGGAGTTGCTAGCTCAATTACCTGAGCCGAAATAGCTCAGTTGGGAGAGCGTTAGACTGAAGATCTAAAGGTCCCTGGTTCGATCCCGGGTTTCGGCAAGCTGGAGTTTTTAAAATTTCCTGTATGTAGTGTAATGGAAGCATTTGTAATGAAATTCATACCGTGGATTTGAAACTTCATATGACAGAGACAAAGAAATGGGCCGCTGTTATCTATGCACTTTAGAAACCTTCGTTTCTGGGCTTTTCAAGGAGCAAGTGATTTTGTTTGTTTGTTTTTTTAATGTTGGCGAGATCTTCAGAGACACTCCTGAAAGATGGCCCCCTTCCTCAGGAAACTGCCTTTACCATCCCAGACAGCTCCCAATCCCTGGCATAGAGGGAAAACATTAATTTTCTCCAGGCAGTTCATAGATTAGAGAAGGATGCCACCTGGCCCACTTCTTCCTTCTCCTCCCCCTCTGGTATCATCAGTTCATCCCTGATTTGGGTGAGAAGACTCTCACTCCCTGGATCTATTTGTGGCACCCCTTCCAATCCAATCCAGCAAGGACATCTCAAGTGCTTACTGTTTTGGATTCTAGGGATATAATGACAAAATAGTCTTTGATCTCTATTGAGGGCAACACAGCATGTAAACAGTTAAATATATAAGTGAAAATTTGGAGAAGAGGATGGAGAAGTAACAGCTAAGGGAATCAGCCAAAGGCTTCTGTAATGTTAATGGGATTTAAGATCTTCTCCACCATTAATAGACCTCACCTGGAGCCCATTAAAGGAAGTTTGCTTAGGGGAGGCTTGCTTGCAGGAAGACTTTCACACCTTTTGCTAATTTCTAATTAGGCATCTAATTAGGCTCACTGAGGGTTGAGATGCCTTCTGGCTCTGAGAAGTGTATATATAGTCTGAGTTGGCATTTTGCTTTGGGGACTTGCTTATGAGAAGGATCTTGTGATTCCCTGGTCAAGATTCTGAGTAGCCAAATGTTCAGAGTTCCCCACCTGCTCAGATACAAAGGCTTTTTCTATCCAGGGGTGTATGTAAAGTGTATAACTGAATCAGGCAGAGACCTGTCTGTTGGTCTTTATTTCTCTACTTGTATTTTCTCTGAAGTTCAGGGTGCTGATTTTCCCCCAAACTAGTGCATATAAATAAAAAAGATTGTTGACCCCTTAAACAGCTATCTTTCCTAGTAAAGCAGATCTAAAAACCTTCTCTAGCAGCTGTACTGGGTATGCCAGTGTGGTTGCCATTATAGCTTCCCTTAGGAAGTGAAAGATGATCTGAACCCTAAAGAAAACTTGGCCATGGCGAGAAGATAGTACTTTCAAGATATGGGGTAGAATCTGTCCAAAGGTATACAGTTCAACCTGTGAAAAGTCATAGAGACAAGAAATGGAGCATCAAGCACTGAAAACAACAAGGAAGCTAATTTGACTGACTCAGAAAGTATGGATAAATGCATAATGGACAGCACATCTGGAAAGTTAGACAGGTAATGGATTGTGAAGAGCTCTAAATACTAGTTTGTATTTTTATCCTGTGGACTATAGAGAGACTGAAATTTCTTGAGCAGGAGAGTGACTTGGTCAGACATGTACTAGGAAGATACTTTTGGCAGCTGTGTGAAGGTTGTATTAGAGAGCAGAGAGACCCAATTAAGAAGTAAACATAGTGAGGGCTGGAGCCACAGTAGTTGGAAAGCTGATGGAGCCCTCAACAGAAATAGGATTTCATCTACTGTCACCTAGCTGCCTATCATCTGCTTTTTCTGCCAGTCCAATGATTCTGTTAAAAAAAAAAAAAAAGATAATAAGGAATTAAAACAACTCTAAGGTATCATCCCACACCTATCAGATTGGCTAATACAACAGAAAAGAAAAATGACAAATGTTGGAGGGTGTGTGGAGAAATTGGGACATTAATGCATTCTTTGGTGGAGTTCATAACTGATCCAAAAATTCTGGAAAGTAATTTTGAACTATGCCCAAAGAGCCATAAAACTGCATATCCTTTGACCCAGCAATACCACTACTAGGTCTGTTTCCCAAAGAGATTTTTTAAAAAAGAAAAGGATCCATATATTTAAAAATATTTATAGCAACTCCGTGGTGGCAAAGAATTGGAAACTGAGGGAATTCCCATCAATTGGGGAATGGCTGAACAAGTGTGTGATATGATTGTGATAGAATACTATTTTACTATAAGAAATGATGAGCAGAACGCTTTTAGAAAAACCTGGAAAGAATTACATGAACTGGTGCAAAGTAAAATGAGCAGAACCAGGAGGACACTGTACACTGTAACAGCAATATTGTATGATAATCAACTGTGAATGACTTAGCTCTTTTTAGCAATACAGTGTTCCAAGACAATTCTGCAGGATTTATGATGAAAAAATCCTATCTATCTCCAGAGAAAGAACTGATGGAGTCTGAATGAAGATTGAGGCATGTTTTAAAAAAATACTTTATTTTGGGTTTTTTTGGGGGGGTGGGGGTCTCTGTTTTTGTTTATAGTATGGTTAATATGGAAAATGTTTTGCATGGTTGCACATGTATAATCTATGTCAAATTGCTTGCCTTCTTAAGGAGGGGAGAGGGGAGAGAATTTGGACACGAAACTTAAAAAAATGTTTAAAAATATTATTACATGTAACTGGAAATATATAAACATTTTCACTTTTAAAAAGGAATTGGGTACAAAAGTTCATCATGTGTATTAACACTCCAGATAAGTCTTAAGGATTTTTTAACTACACGGAAGCAATTTCATTTAATTTCATAATGAAAAACAATTGAACACTGATTTTGGGATTCAAGATAGGACAAACAGGTGAAAGCAGGGATGTACTACTCAACTTGTGTTCTTTAGAGCTAGGAACTGAACTGAGAGGTATTTGGATGTTGAATACAGTTCAGATAAGCACCTGAAAGTTTTGAGTTATGCTCCACGTAGTCCAGCGTCTTGGCTCCCTGGAAACCTGGACTGGAATACCACCAGATTAGGTTCTTTTCTGATATTACTTCTGCTTTCTTTCCTCCTCAGTACCAGAAATGCTACAAAAATTAGGCTATATTACATCTACTCTATTTACATCAGCCTCTAGTATTGAACAATATTGTTGAGATGTGAAGAAAGAATATCATCTGACAATGATTTGCTTTTTGGAGGGCAATTGGGGTTGAGTGACTTGCCCAAGGTCACATGGCTAGTTTTTGTGCTAAGTGTCTGAGGCGGGATTTGAAGTCAGGTCCTCCTGACTCCAGGGAGCTCTGCTCACTTCGACACCTAGCCGCCCGATTTAGCTCTTTTTGGAACCTTATTATGCATAGGTCAAGCTTGTATCAGCTTGTGGAGAAAAATAGGTTTAAGATTAACTGTATTTGAACTGGAGAGCCCAGCCTTAAGATAATAGTAAGTTCCCACAGTCACATAAGGGTCAGGGATTTGATTGTCTAGCATACCTCAGAATATATGTCCTTCATTGTTATGAAGGAGATCATTCAAAGAAGCGCCCTTGGAGCGAGAGTTTCAATGATTAGATGACAACATCCATTAATAGCAGTGGGTCGACATTGCCCACAGACGTCCACAGACCACACTGGAAAACTGGGAAGCCTAGGGACCTCATTGTACTGCTGAAGTCCCATAGAATTTGTTGAATAAGGCAAATTTATTTTGCCTCATTTTATCCCACACTGGACATTGGTTCTCTCCTTAATTTGATGCAAGAATCCTCAGAATAATGTTGCTAGATGAATAGAATAAAATAAATTAGATAACTTTTTAAAAGATAATAAGGTTAAGCTTCCTTGTCCTGTTCTTAATGATTCCATTCTGACTCATAGACATAATAACTTCCTTCCCTTTTTCAGTATTCACAAACAAGCGCTAGAATTTTGCCAGGAATTACACACCAGTGGTCTATGTCTTCTCAAACCTTTCAACACTTATTTTCTCCAACAAATCAGAATTTCATACTTAACAAAATTCATCGTAAGAAAAATCAGTGGTGGTTACTCCATTAAATTGTGAACTTCTCAAGGGAAGGAATTGTCTTTTGCCTCTTTTATATCCCTAGCACTTAGCACTTAGGCTCTGGCATATAGTAGGCACTTAGTGACTCACAGACTGCTATGGATTAGAAGTTGGCTTGATGGACCAAAGAAAACAAATATCTGTGTGTCAAAGTGTAATATCACAGATTTTCTCAAGAAAAAAAATTGCCTATGAATCTGAAACACCAATCTGTGTTGTATAACTAAATAGGGGAACCAGTTGGCCCATAGAAATGATAAAGGCATAATTTGAAAGATACTACAGCTATGACAAAAGAAAAGACGTTGGTTTGGGGGAAGAAAAGAAAAAACAAAGGCAGCTTTAAAAGAATATTTTCTTGTTATGTTTTATTTTCATATCCCCTAGATTTCCCTCTGAATTCCTGGCCTTCTTTCCTCCCAGAGACTATCCCTTATAACAAAGAATTTTTTTTTAAGCAATCGGGGTTAAGTAACTTGCACAAGGTTACACGGCCAGTTATTTCTGGGTGTGGTGCTAAGTATCGGAGCCCGGATTTGATCCCCAGGTCATCCCAACACTGGGGCCAGTGCTCTTACTCACTGAGCCACCTGGCCGCCCCTAACAAAGAATTTTTTAAAGCAAAAAATTAGAGGAAGAGAAAAATTAAGCAAAACCATCCAGTACACAAAATAAAATCTGACATTATGTGCAATATTCCACATCTATGAACTATTCCCCTTTCCTAGCTACACACACTTCCCCAATCCTTTGCAAAGGAATTGTCTAGGAATCTTTGCATTTCTTCTTTGGAGAAAAGCTCATTCTTTGTAATTTTTTCCATATTAAAAATATATATTCTTCTAGATTTTCATTTTATTGACATATTTTGTGTTTACTGTTGGTATCGCTACTATTCCCCCTTTCCCTCTCATAATAATTATTTTGAAAGGACAAAGAGTTAAAAAGCATGGACAATTATAAAAAACCGATCAATAAATAGAAAAAAGTTTGACAATATATGTAATATTCCACACTTGTGGACAGACTCTCCTGGGAGTGATGTGGGAATGTCTTCTCCCTCTTCTTTGGGATGAAGCTTGGTCTCTGTAAATTTCCCAGTATCACCTTTTGGATTGAGAATGTAAAATCTTAATTACACTGTTAATTAGATTCTTTTTCATCTTTGAGAGCATTTCTCTACAGAGATCACGAGACTCTCTTTTTTTCTCCTTTGCTGGATAACTGAAAAGCCAAGATGTAGTAGTTTTTATACAGGAAACGCTCATGAAGTGGTTGAAGAAAAAATACCTTACCCTCTCTGAGGCTCGAATTCAGGACCTTCAGATTATGAGACTGACTCGCTGCCTACTGCACTAAGAAGGCTTTTGTTTCTTTGTTTTCAAGCGAAGACTTTGAGTGACAAGCCTCTTTTTTCAACTATCAAAGAATTTCTAGATTGTGCTGTATTTTGTAAATAACTTTGCATTAAATCGTGTCTTTTTTTTTCTTTCTTCTCAGAGATCTCTGGATTATCTCCCACATTCTATGGCTTCTGCTTTGGGAGGAAACTTGGGGACAGAATCAGGTTTAGCATCTTAGAAATGACTTCTTCAGTTTATCTACTCACCAGAAATCCAGGGCTCATCTTTTGAGGAACAGAGTGAAGACAGACAGACTCCAGGCCAGTCAGAGAATTTGGTTTTGCTTGGTTCTTCATATTTGTTTTGAGGGTTTTGTTTTACTTTTAATTGGGGGAGGGGAAAAGAGAAAGGAAATAAATTTTTGTTCATAAAAAAAATTAAGTTCAAAAAATAAAAAGGATCTAGCTCCCTTTCCAACCTCCTCTCTGTGGGCTTGCTTTTCTTGCTCTCCAAAGTCTAGTGCCCCTGACCTGGCTACTTGGTCTGTACAGATCGATTCATACGTTGCCCACGCCTCTAATGACTCCCCCTATCCCCCTGTCTCTGAGCATGCTTCTCTTTCCTTGAGGTTCAAAGCCCACCTTTTTGGAGATTTTTCCTCCGGCATTCCCATTCCCAAATAGAGGAAAACCTTTCATCCCTCTCTGTCTGACTTCTGTTCCCTGAATTATATCCATACTTGTAGTTTGTTTATGCTCATTTCTTATTCCATTCCTAGATTTTAGACTGTTGTGATTAGAGACTGGACTGTCCCTTTCTTTTGAGTGTTATGTCAAAACAAAACTCTGGGCCTGGCTCCTTTGCTGAGACCCACTGAATTGAAATGATTCTCCCATGTAGGGAATGAGACTTTTCAGCTCTCTGGTACTATAGGACTCTTTGGCCTTTGGTGTAATCAAAGATTGGGGAACCTTCAGCCTCAAGGCCACATGTGGCCCTTTAGATCCTCAAGTGCAGTCCTTTGACTGAATCTAAACTAAACTTGGATTCAGTCAAACGGCCATGCTTGAGGACCTCAAGGGTTCTCCTCTGGATTAGAGCTTCAGTTCCTTTATCAAAGTATATCTCCTTATGCAGTCAGTAGTGAAGAAGCTCCCCACAAAGTTTCCAGGCCCATAGAGAAAGTTATTTGTCTAATCCTGATTTGAAGCTATGGCACCTGAGGAATGAAACACTATTCAAAGAGCAATATCAGATACCCCTCCCTCTCTCCTGACCCTTTCCAACTGATTTCTGCTGGCAGAGCTTTTAAATATAGAAAGGCATTACATGAAGTTAAAGTTTTCCATTTGAGTGGACATTGAATCATTTCCAAGAAAATGGTTATTTGGCTGAGCATGGGGCTTCATTTGACAAGTAGATTACAGGGCTTCTGGATCTCTGACCCTTGTCAAAGGGCTGCCTCCCCTCCCCTTTCCTCCTTTTCTTTCTTCTTTCTCTCCTCTTTTCTCCTCATGCCCAACTAAGGTAATGTAACGCCAAACACTTGATAAGAAAAATTGGTGCTTTCTATTTCTAGTGTTAAGGATTATTTTTATTATTATAAGATGCCATTATTGATAGTTTTCTGTGGTCTTGTATGATGAACCAGGGTCCACATATATGGTATTCCAATTTCTATTAGGTTAAAGTGTTCATTCTTGAGCCAAGAATCCCCCTATAGTTTATATTTTGAGAGTTCCCCTTAAATACCTCTCTCTCTAAAGCAAAGATACTTAACCTTTTTTGTATTGTGGTCAGTCTGTTAAAACCCATGGCCCCTTTCTCAGAAAAAAAATGTTTTTAAATACATAGAATTAAAATACTTATAACAAAAGAAATAAATTACATTGAGTTTCTGATATCAAATCATTTAAAAAACACATTCATAAACACTAGTTTAAAAACCGCTGATGTAGAGTAAAACTGTAGATATGCATTTTGAGGGCTCTCCTTTGCTTGCAAGCTAAGACCAAGGCCAAAAGATCTCTTGGATCCCATCAGACTTAATTCAGAAGAATCAATGGGTAGTGGAATTTGGGGGGTTTCCCCACCCCAGTCCTCAACAACCAGTTTAGCAATTTGTATAACTGGGTTTATAGTAGAGTCTCCTTGGACAAGTGAGCAAAGCTTTTGGTTTGAACAGTAAGACATGGGTCTCCATTCTTTCTCTGGAATCAATGATCTAGGTGATCTAGGCCTGAGGCTTTGGGATTTCACTGTCATGATCAGCAAAAGGGGAAATTCTATTCAGATGGATGAATGAAAGGTACCAGACAGAGCCTGATAGAACTGCTCAAGCAGTTTCCCACATTTAGGCAAAGAACTTGGATACAGAAGGATCCAAAATGGAGCCTTGAATGGAAACTGCAGAGAGGATATGGACATAGAGTACAGATAAAAATATCCCTGGGTTTCTTGACCAATTACTTTGTCTCCCTCTCCTATTCTCCCTACTAAGAGAGGGTTTGGCCTAGTGTCTTTCTACTCTGTAACTACCAAGATTAGTTCTGACATTCCTTTTTCAATCAGTCAACCAAAAGGCATTTATTAAGAACCTACTCAAATAAAGCCAATGTAACCAAGTTTAGGAGGGAGGTGGGAAATTGGGAAAGAATCTTTACAACCTATGTCTCTGACAAAGGACTCATCTCTAAAATATACAGAGAACTGAGTCAAATTTATAAGAATACAAGTCATTCCCCAATTGATAAATGGTCAAAGGATATGAACAGGCAGTTTTCGGAGAAAGAAATTAAAGCTATCTATAAGCACATGAAGAAATGCTCTAACTCACTATTGATTAGAGAAATGCAAATCAAAACAACTCTGAGGTACCACATCTCACCAGTTAGATTGGCTAAGATGACAAAACAGGAAAATGACAAATGCTGGAGAGGATGTGGGCAAACTGGAACACTAATGCATTGTTGGTGGAGTTGTGAACTGATCCAGCCTTTCTGGAAAGCAATCTGGAACTATGCCCAAAAGGGCTATAAATACTTTCATACCCTTTGATCCAGTAATACCACTCCTAGGGTTATATCCCAAAGAGATCATAGAAATGGGAGAAAGACCCATATGTACAAAAATGTTTATAGCAGCTCTTTTTGTTGTGGCAAAGAATTGGAAATTAAGGGGGTGTCCATCAATTGGGGAATGGCTGAACAAGTTGTGGTATATGCATGTTATGGAATATTATTGCGCTATAAGAAACGGGGAGCAGGCGGTCTTCATATTTACCTGGAGAGGCTTAAAAGAACTGATGCTGAGTGAGAAGAGTAGAACCAGGAGGAATTTGTACACAATTACAGACACAACGTATGTGTGATGACCAACTTTGATAGACCGGACTCTTCTCAACAATGCAGGGATATAAGTCAATCCCAAAAGACGCATGATGGAGAGAAAAACGTGCATCCAGAGAAAGAACTAGAAAGAACTAAATTTATATCCAGGTGGAAGCAAAATACCTGATCTTTTTTGTTCTCTTATTTGATTTTATGTCCTCTTTACCATTTTTCATTCCAGCTGGTATAATCCATCCTTATAACCTGACCATTGTATAATGTGAAAGTATTTACAGATCCTATACTTGATTATAAGACGCCATGGGGGGGGAGGGGAAGGAGGGAGACAAAATGTGAAATTCAAGGAATTGTGGAATTGAATCCTGTAAACTAAAAGGAAACAAACAAATTAATAAATTAAAAATTGAATTAAAAAAAAGAACCTACTATGCGACAGATAAGAGCGGCTAGGAGGTGTAATGGATAAAGTGCCAGCCCTAGAGTCAGGAAGATTCATTTCCATGAGGTCAAATCTGGCCTCAAATGCTAATTAGTCGTGTGATCCTGGACAAGCCACTTAATCCAGTTTGCCTCAGTTTCCTCACCTGTAAAATGAACCAGAGAAGAAAGCAGCAAACTAATCCAGATCTTTGTCAAGAAAATCCTAAATGGTTTAATGAAGAGTCAGACATAACTGAAAAGACTGAGAATGTGTCAGGTAGTGGACTGGATTATAAGAATACCAGTATAAAAGTGAGATGGTATAAGCACAAGCAAGGTGGGGTTTTTGTTGTTTTTCTTTCTGGAGTTCAGTTTCCCAGGCTCATGCTAAATTGTAAACATCTGAAGGATCAATGTCCTTTGAATGCTGGTAATTCACAGATGTGTTGAATCACATAGATTGTGATGCCTTCTGCCTCTGAGTCTGTTAGTTGAAAACTGTATGTACTGGGAAGCTGGTATTTTATTTTGGGGTTCACTCATGGGAAGAATGTTTCTTTGTGATTTTGTCAGATGACACTCAGTAGCCAGTGTTAAGGGGCACCCCTGGATTTGAGAACCCAGATGTTGGTGCCCCCTGGTCTGGTGATTATATATCTATTACTTTCTTTAGGCAATTGGAGCCCTGTCTATTGGATCTCTGGCCTAATTTCTCTATGTTTCTCTGCTCATATTTTCTCCATGTTCAGGGTGTTGTCCTTTCCCCTGAACTAGAGAAGGACTTACATATGTTTAATTAAAGTAAGATTGTTGACCCCTTTGAAGCTGTCTTTCCTTTAGAAAAGCAGATCAAAGAACCTGTGCTAGCAAGCCATCCTGGGTATGTTAGGGTGCTTGCTAATACAGATAGTCCCTACCCTCAAGGAATTTTATTTCCCAAATGGCTGCACTCTTTTGACTTCTCTACCATGCACATAGGAATCTCAGAGAAACTTCATTATCCTGCAAGATCAACTCTGCCTTAGTACCTGACTCCACAGTACCCTCTGCCCCTCTAACTGGAGGTCAGAGCAATGAGCTCCATACCTCCATTTAAGGAAGGAGCCCAGGACAGCCATCTTTCCATTTCCTACCCAGACACTCTCCGTAACTTTTCAACTATTTCCTCCCTTCCTCCTCACCCCATTTTAAGCTTTTTTTCCCCCTAGGTTGTCTTCCTGCATTTGACTGTAAGCTTCCTGAGAGCCAGGACTGTCTTTTTTATTTTGTTCTGGTTTTGTTTCCCCAGTGCTCAGGAAAACACCTAGCACACAGTAGGCTCTTAAGAAATGTTTATTAATTATTGAATAACTGAATTCTAGTGGGGAGGGTTGCACTTTAATCATGCATCAGTACATTTAGGATATATACAAAACAAATTCACAATGATGAGATAGGAGAAGGTGGCATTTACAACTGAGAAAATGAGGAAAGGCCCTTGGAAACAGGTAGCATTTTAGCTTAGCATTGAGGGATCTAAGAATTCCAGGAGGCAGAGATGAGAAAGGAGTTTACCCTAAGCATGAGAGACAGCCTGCACAAAGGCACATTCATGGGATGTGGGACACTGTTGAAATAAGTCAGTAGTTGGGCCCACCCATTTGCAGGAGTGTAAATTGTTTGAGGCAGAATAACTATCCTAGAAAGGTAAGCTGAAGTCAAATTATAGAGTATTTGGAATACCAAACAGGAGTTTACATTTTGTCCCAAGTCTTTGGAAGGGAGGATGTTGAAGCTTCTTGAAGATGGGAGTGATCAAATCCAAAGGTCAGACCTTTGATCTAAGCCTGTCACTTTGTCAACTGTGCAAATCAGAAAGAGGAGAAAATGACTGTAGGATACTATCAAATGAGACAATATTTGTAAAGTGAGTTATAAACCTTATAGTACTACATAAAAACTAACTATTCCTATTGTTACTATTAACATTAAATAGGAAGTATTTGCAATAGTCCAGATGAAAGAAGATAAAGGCCCCAACTCTGGTAGAGGGAGAAAGAAGGGGGTGGAGGTGAGATGTCAATGGAATGAAATGGACAAGACTTGACAACTGATTGGATGTGAAGGGGATGAAAGAGAATGAGGAATCAAGGATGAATTTTAAATTTAATTTTAAAAAATCAATTGTGACTCCTAGTTGTCGAGAGGATGTGTTTAGGAGGTGAGATAATGAGCTCTGTTTTGGACAAATTGAGTCTGAGATGCTTATGGAACATCCAGGTAGAGATAAAGACAGTTGGAGATGAATGAGAGGAGAGAGGAGGACAGTAATATGTAGTTTGGGAAACCATCCACACCGAGACAGTTAAATATATGGGAACTGACATGGTCACCAAGAGAGTATACAGAGAGGAGGAGGGCCCTGGGCAGAAACTTGGGGGCATAGGAATAATCGGCCTTCCAAGGTGACTAAGAAGGAACTGTCCAACAAGAAGAAAACCATATTCCAGCAGTGTCACGAAAACCCAGAGATGAAAAAACATCAAGGAGAATATAAAATTCTGCTGCGAGGTCAGGAAGTATAAGGATTGAGAAAAGGTCATTGCATTTAGCAAGAGATTATAGATGCCCTGGGCTCAGTCAGTTTCAGTCCAGTGGTGGGAGCCGACCCATAGGACAAGAGGATGAGAAGGAAGTTTTGCAGTCAGTCCCTTTAGGAGAGAATAAATCCCTTTCCTTCTGCTATGCCCCACGATGAGGACTTTTCAGATTCTGAAACTCTTCTTCATCTGACACTTGGTTGTCTTAAATAGTTTAACTGGAGTGAAGATTCCCCTCTTGACAATGGAATGGATGTGGAGCCTGCTTAATTCATTATTCAAACTTTACCGAGGTAAAGACTGGGTGGGGTATTTGGAACAGAATTCATTTTATCCTTTAAAAACTGTTCTCTGCCCTCCTCTCAAGATGGGAGGTGGGAGCCCACTGTCTGGCCCCTGACCCTTGCAAATAGGAAGAGGAGCTCCAAAATGTTTCTGTAAGCAAAAAGAGGGCCCAAAGTACCAAGGTCAGTACACAGCCCACACCCTTCAGAGCCTTTCTGCTTCCCCCTACCTCTGGGCTTAGGAGGAAAATTCCTTATGTTACTGTTTCTGGCCTCCTCTCTTAAGCCTGTGCTTTTCTCTCCCAGCTAGACGCTGAATTCACTTAAAGGCCTCAGCCCTTCTTTCGGCTTCCGTTACTCTCTCCCCTTTGTTTTCCTTTAGCGCTGAGGTTCGTCATTTCTTTCTCTCCGCCCTTTCCCTGCTTTACTTAGCAGCAGTAAATACAGTAGCTGAAAGGAATAACGTCCTTATTGGCAGTAGCGCCTTTGTTCTATTAAGTGAATGTATTCTATTGTGTTGCTGAATTGTAAAACGCAACTCCTTAGCAGAGGATGGTTTCGATCCATCGACCTCTGGGTTATGGGCCCAGCACGCTTCCGCTGCGCCACTCTGCTGGACAAATCCAGGAGGTAAGTTAATATGTTAATGTGCTGTTAATATGTATTCTTTTTCTCGTGCTATCCTTTTTTGAATTTTGATCTATTCTATGGCTTTCATTTTCTATTCTAATACATACTCTGCATAAACCGACACTTTATTATTTTTAAAGGCTGTACGAGGGGAAGATCAGGATGAAGAGTAAAGAAAGTTGTTTTATTTTTAGAAATTTTTGAAAAAACTTGAAAATTCTAGGTTAAAAATATTTTCCGTGGTTTTCGGGTTTTTTCCTCTCTCGAAGCCTACTGATACACTTTTGTAAATAGTAACCCTACAGTGCGCAGTGGCAGAAAAAAAAGGCAAAATCGGAACACATCAAAAGACCGGGAAACACCTCTTTCTTTGTGCTTCCGATCCTCTTCCCAGCGGTTAAAAACAGGGAGAAAAAAATTACTAGCAGAGGATGGTTTCGATCCATCGACCTCTGGGTTATGGGCCCAGCACGCTTCCGCTGCGCCACTCTGCTACTGTAAGCTACAGCTGAACTGGTGCATTAATACGACTCACTTTCAGCATGACTTATTTCCAGTGACTTTTTTCCCCCTTAATCTTTCCTAATGCAACAATTTTACAATGTACATAAACTTTTCTCGCCTTAAAGGAATTGCGGAGGGAGAGGGAAAGTGTGTGCGAGAAAAATAAGGAAGAGAAAGAAGGCAAAAAATGAAGGAAAGAAAAAACCTCAGGAGGGGAGTGGACCCCGCCATTGCTTCCTGCCTCTTCTCTGAAACCCTTAAGTGACAAGTCTATTGAACACAATAGATTAAAAAACAAAATTTCCCCGATGCCTCAAACTCCGCTTCCTTGGACAGGCTCTCGCCAAGGAGCACGAACAGAGTGGGGCTTGACTTTAACTCAGGTTACCCAAATGCTGCACTTCACCTCCAGCTTTTTCTCTTGCCCCTGCCTCTACTAACCCCTTTCCAAATTATCTTAATCATTTTAACGAATACTAAACATTTTAAAATATCTTTTAATTTGTGCGCCATAAAAAACGGAACCTAAAAACAAGTCCTGCAGTTTAAGTACGCGGTTATTAGTTTAAACAAAGCCACAAAAAGCAATATTCTTGCAACCTAAACGTTAGTTTAAGTACCAAAGTAGTTCAAACGCTAACTTGTAGCGAATCTTTTTTTGCTGATAACAGTGAAAAAAAGTGCGAAAAAAATATCGTCAGTATGAATCAGAAAGGAGCAACAAGGAGTTAGTCGCCATCTCCAAGCTGCTGCAGAGACACTAATCACGTGTCATGCAAGCTCCAATCATCATTTACTGTTCTCCAAAAAAGGAGTAACAGGTAAGGATGTACCATACTGACGATAAAGAGCGTCCCCTGGTAGCCAAACCCAGAAAAATTCGAGTCTGATTCAGCTTATGACGAATCACTCTTCGCTTTCTCTACTTTTCCGTCAATCCAATTAGCACTTTAAAAACTGAGGTTTTGTCAGTTTCTTCCCCTTAATGAATTGAAATAAGGCAAATTCCACTTCGCTCTTACTCTCAAACAGTGCTTTCCCAACAAGCTTCACGACATATTTGCATAATGTCCTCGAAACTCGTGACGTATTATATTTGGCATGATATAGTGAGGGACGCGGCCCTCAGCCACTAAAATCTTTGAAGTGAACGGTAATTTCTAGAAGAGAAGCATACTCCCTCAATTTTAGGATCCTGGAGCAAATGGGAAAACCCTATTTCTCTGGCTTTTGCTTTCTGCAGCAGTATGGCCACAGTCCAATTGCCTTTGCGCCTCGATTCTCAAACTTTTTTTCGTAATATAAAAGCTGAGTTGTATTAAAACTACTACTACTACTACTACTACTACTACTACTACTACTACTACTACTACTAC
>NW_027185782.1:3592995-3627362 GCF_028583685.1 Petaurus breviceps papuanus | reverse complement strand
ACTACTACTACTACTACTACTACTACTACTACTACTACTACTACTACACACCACACACATTTCTGAATGCTGTCCTAGAAACACGGGGTTCTTACTTAAAACGGGGTACATGAACTTATTTTTAAAAAATATTTTGATAACTATTTCAATATAATTGGCTTCCTTTGCAATTCTATTTCATTTTGTGCATTTACAGACGTGATTCCAAGAAGGGTTGACTAAACTACCAAAGGGTCCAGGACCCAGGCCTACCCCACCCATACCCTTCATCCCCAAAGTAACCTAGGGCTACTGTTTTTGTTTTTAATCTCCTTCCCTACAACTTTTAGAAAAATAGTGACTATAATTCAGCTGAACAAAATTTTAAATAGTGAGCAGGCAAGCATAGTGGTGTGTGACCTTAGACGAGTTACCTCAACCTCTTAGTGCCTTAGGTCATAGAATAAGAAACACCAGGAAACTAGGAGGCCATCGAGTAGCATCTCTCCTTCTTCAGGAAATTAATCAATGATCAATATTTATTTCTAACATGTTTGTCACTGCTAAGTTCTGGAAATACAAAGAAAGTCACAAACACCAAAATAGGAGTCGCCTCAACTTAATAAACACCCCCTCCACAATGTTAATATACAAAGAATAATAGAAAAACGTCACTCTCTATTACATACATCTTTTTTAAAAATAACACGTATATAATAAATTCGCCATGTTACTTTAAAATTGTCCTGCTAGTCTGGGTTTCTTTTTAAACTTCCTTCTTTTCTCTTTTGTGCATCAAAAATGCTTCAATGACACTCTTTTGTTCTTTTTTTTTTTTTTGCCAACACTATGGCTACCTCCCCCTTTTGTCCCCATACTTCCTCCAATAAAAAAAGAAAAAGAAATGCACTATCCGTGTAACCAATAAACATGATCAAATACGCATATTTGTTACAAGGCTTTTCTTTTTTTATTTTAATGGAGTGACAGGTGGTAGGGATAAATATAGATTTTTGTTAGATTAAATGAATAAATCAGAAGGGGTGTAGTTAAGCAAAGACAAATCCACACATTTGCTATATTCAACAATGTATCTTCATTTTGTACCTTGAGTTCACTACATCACCTCTCTACCAGAGGGCTGCAAGCACACTTCATCACTAGTTCTCTGGGGTCGTGGTTAGTCATTGCTTTGATCAGAGTTCTCGATTCTTTCAAAGTTGTTTTTCTTTGTAATGTTGTTACTGTATTAATTACTCACTTGATTCTCCTCACTTGACTATGTATCATTTCATACAAGTCTTCCCGGGTCTCTCAGAAACTTTCTCTCTTACTGTGTAGTAATACCCATTACACTAATTTACCATAATTCATCAGCCATTTCCCAAATAATTTTGTTTCTAGTTTTTGCTTCAACAAAAAGAATGACTATTTTTATACCTATGAGTCTTTTTTTCCTTTTCCTTTAATCTCCGTGGGATATAGGCCTAATTGTCATATGTGTGGGTCAAAGGATATGCACAGTTCAGTAATGGGGTAGGGACATAGCTCCAAATTGCTTTACTGATTAGTTGGACAAATTCAGTTCCACCATTGATGAGCCAGTAGTCAAATCTCACAGCCTCTCCGATATTTGTCATTTTTCTTTTTTGTCATCTTGGTCAATATGATAGGTGTGAGGCGTGGCCTCTAGAAGGTAGGATAGATTCTTGGGTAAGAATGATGTAGCATGGAAAGCCTGGATGAAGTTTGTCCTACCTAAAGCTGCACAAGTTCATGCAGATTCATTGAAATAGGATTTTTCCAATAATTCTAACTTGATATAATCCTAGATTCTTACTATGTCAACACAAATTATCCATCCTGATCAATCAACAAGCATTTCTTAAATGAATGCTTCCTATGTATCAGGCATTGCTAGGAATGGAAGATACAAAGAAAACAGAATAGTCTCTACCCTCAAGGATGTTACATTCTAAACACATAAACACAAACTATATAAAAAACAGATACAATGTAGCTTTGGGATTAGCAAAGTGGGAGTAGCTTCTGAGAGTGCCCAGAAAGATCTGTTGCAGAAGGCTGTGTCTTGAAGGAGACCAGGCAGGTGGAGATGGGAAAGGAATGCACTCCAGGCCTTAGGAACAACGCTAAGGCATGGAGATGGGAGATAAGAGTATCAGCTGCAAGGAGCAGCAAGAAGTGGAGTTTGTCTGAATTGTGAAGTGCAGAGAGTAGTAATGTATAAAGCTCTGAATGTGGGGTATGATCAGGCTGTGAAGAGTTTTAGCTCCCCAATCGGGGAGTTTTATTTGGTACTACAGATCATAGGTAGCCACTGAAATCTATCGAATAGATGAGGGATGTGGTTAGACCAAAATTCTAGGAAAATCATTTTGGTAGTGTTGAAAGAGGGTTTTTTTTTTTTAAAGCTAAAAATAGTCTATCAAAACTAACTGTGAGTGGTTAGGTGGTGGAGAAGATGGAACACTGGGCTTGGAAAAAGAAAAACTTTGATCTTCGTGAGTTCAAATCCAGCCTTGGACATTTAGTAATTGTGTGATATCTCTTAATCTTGTTATGACAAACCACTTTAGCAACTTTGTCAGGAAAACCCCCAAAATGGGATCATGGAGAGTCAGACTTTACTGAGCAACCAAAGGAGATGTAACTAATTCCATTTGTCCCCTTCCTTTTATCCTGGCTAATAAAGTGCATGATAGGCCCTAAACAAATGCTTGAATGACTGAATTTTCTTTGGTCAAATGTAATTGGCTCTGCTAACAAGGACATATTCTTTCCTTTGTAGCAAGAGGTAAGCATCCTTATTGGTAGTGATAAGTACCCTTCTCCTCCCTACTAAGTTCCTTAAATGATGCTAGTAACGTCAGAATTTCAGATATGTCCTTGAATTCCTACTTGTAAGATATTTACTCTCGTTGAGGTTGAGCTGAACCACATTCCAGAATCCTGCCCTGGGATCTTACTCAGTAAACCAAGCTAGCTTGAGCTAGACCAGTTTCTGAAGTAGATCCTAAAGTTCTTGCCCCCTTCCATTGGGATTCATAGCTTGAAGGGCAAAACAGCCAGAATGAAGTGATTTTCCTTTCTTGAATTGCTGAGGGACACTAGCATCAAATGACCAGGCCTTGATAATTAATGTGACTCCCTTTCCCTTTTCTCCTAAAAGTACAAGAACCTTTTCCTGTGAATCTGTTGTTGGGACATCCCCCACAGTGGTAGGTGTGCTACTCTGTTATTGAAAGTCATTGTATGGTTGTGGTTTGTCCTTTTTCTGGAAGAGAAATATGATATCAGGGAGATTATGACACGACTTGTAATTGACTTTGATTTGAATGAGGGAATACTATGCACCAGCATCACTTTCTCCTCCAGAGCCAACTGGGTCCAGTGGCCAGATATCAATCAAGAAGACTGGAGATGGTCCAGGATATAGTGGGGCCCTTGGTGCTTTTAAGCTGTCTTTTCAGGTTCTCACTTTGTGTGAAGCAATGCCCACACATCAGGTAGTTATCCTGGCTAGCTCAGTTGGTAAAGTACTAGCCTTTTAATCTGAGGGTCCAGGGTTCAAGTCCCTGTCCAGGTGAGCTATGAATTTGGTCAATTTTAGGACATGACAGTATAAAACCTAAGGCTGTTTACCTGAGTGACTGGAAAGATGTTGGTATCTTCCACAGTAATGTTGAGCTTGAGATACCTGTAGGATGTTTAAGTAAAAAGGTATGAATGGGAAATGTGAAAACTTCTCAGCCCATAAGTTTACTTGTGGAAGCAAGCTGGAGTTTCAGCTTCACCCATTCCCCTTCTTTCCTACTACCACATCAACATTAAGCCTCTTCAGGAGTCTTTTGACCTCCACCCTTATTTCCCACACCCTTATCAGCTTTAGCCCCTTTAAGCCTTTAGGGGTTTTCAACCTCCACCCTTGCTGGGGACCTTTTCCCCTCCCTCTATTTAGCATTTGCCAAATAAAGACATGAATAATACATTAGAAAAATAGGTTGGGACCAGGTTGTGAAGGCCTTTAAAAGCAAAACTGAGGATATTGTCTCTTCTAGCAGCAATAGGGAGCAAACATTTGAAGTTGGTTAGATGGGAGAATGAAATGTTCTGATCTGTGGTTGAGAAGCAGAGAAGAAAGGGAGATAGAGAGAGAGACAAGACACAGCAAACAGAATAGAATGGAATAGATCAGAGACAGAAGAGAAAAATAGAGAGTCCAGAAAAGAACCTTGAGAACTGCCTTAGAGAGTGTGATATGAATTGATGAGTCAATAAAAGAAACTACATTGGAATGGTTAGTAACTTAGAAAAAGAGCCAGAACAGAGTACTGTGATATCCACGTGGCCAGCAGTCCAAGGGAAGTGTTTGTACTTCTCCCAAGGCCTCAGAGCTCTTCACGTAGTCTCTGTGATGAGGTATGGGCTCTGGGAGCCTTCTGTAGAGACTAGGCCTGTGATGTCATTGAGGATACTTTACCAATACTTCTCTTCCAGTCATCTAACACAATTTCCTAGGGCGGAGTTGAGTGACTTGCCCAGGGTTTCATGGCCCTTATGTGTGAGACAGAGGACTAGAACTTAGCTCTTCCTGACTTTGATGTTAGATTTCTATTCATTTCACCATGCTACCTCTCTCCTATAAAAGGAATTTCATAAAAGCTTCTGGTAAAAATTTTTGTTGATGGGGATAATCTATATCTCACAATTCCTTCAACTTCACAAGAAATTCTAATCATGTCAAAGCTCCAAGCTTTCTTTTTCCTTGTGTTGCCATACTCTCTTAATGATTCATCATCTCCAGTTTCTCTCTGCACCCTAATTTAGAGCACAAAAGTTCTTCCCCTTATGTTTGTACATTCATAGTTACTTCCCCTCCATCTATGTGACCTGATACTATTCTCTGTTACTTTATCTTCATAGATCTTTGATGATATGAAGGCATGTGGAGGCCTCCTTTCCACCCCCCAGCTCTTCTGTAGGCAAAGTAATCTTCATTCTGCTGCTGTTTATACTTTATTCTTGAAGAGGACCATGACATCAGGGAAGTGACGCCATCACATTCAAGTGAATTGGATTTGAGTGAGGGACCACTGTGCAGAGTTATCAACCTCACTATCTCCTCTGGAGCCCTCTGGCTTCAATGGCCAGATATAAATCTAGACAACTGGAGATGGCCCAGGATACATTGGGAAAGCTTGATCTCTTCAAGCTAATGTCTTTAACTAGTCTCAGTTTGACTGAGGCAACACCCATTCACTGATTAAGGCTAGGTAAGAAACATTGTAAGCTTTCTTTCTCCCCTCTTTGTACTGCCTCATTACCCTGAATAGAACCTTTCTCTTCTCCTCTAGATTTAATGGGAGAGATGAGAGAATAAGGTTCACCATTTCATCTCTCCCCATGTAAAGGGAATGGGAATTTTAAGATTTTCCCTGCCCCTTAATAGACCTAGGGAGAGTTTGAAGACCTCTCCTGCTGTGAAGATAATCTCTGCCCCTTGATAGGCTGAATGTGGTCACATGGAGCCAGTGGTGGGAGGAGTTTTCTGAGGAGAAGCAGAGCCCACAGAGAAGCTGGTAGAGGAGTCTGACAGTTAGAGACAGTTGGGGCAGAAGAGCTTATGCAAGGAAATAGAGGTTTTGTGAGTAAATATTGATCTTGCATTGGTTTGTGGAAAGGCTAAAGGATGCTGTGGCTCTTAGCATTATTATGGCTTCTACTTCATTGGTACTTTGGTTTACTGGTTTTGGGATTCAGTTTTCTGGTGTCTAAATAAATCCTTCAACTTTATCCTTTATCTGGAGAGTCTGGCATATTTTGTGATCGAATGTCATGCAATACTTATAGTCATGGTCTCTATTGTGATTCTGGGTGTTGTAAGCATTGCATTGATGCTACACCCCAGTGAAACTTTCCATCCATTACTCCAAAACCTTTTTCACATCCTTTGACTTATAGCTCTGGTCTCTTCATCCATTGAGTAGTAGAAGTACCTGGTGCCACAGAGCAAAGAATGTGTCCAGGAAAGAAGAGCAGAGAGGTAGGAGGCATATGTTAATGGCCAACATTTATGTAGTGCTTTAAAGTTTGGAAAGCACATCACAAATATTGTGTCATTTGATCCTCACTACAACTCTGGGAGGGAGGTGCTATTCTACCATTTCCATTTTACAGGAAAATCTAAAGAAGGGCAGAGAGATGACATGAAGTCATGAAGCTAATATGTGTCTGAGAGAGGATTTGAACTCATGTCTGCCTGACTCTAAACCAGGCCACCATATCACCTAGAATAGTTTAGCTTGGACAGGTAAAGACTTCCCAGAGGGAGATTTTGGGGGATGAGGGAGTGTCTAATCACACCTGTTCAAAGTCCAAGAAAAAAAAAAAGCCCTGGAAAAATATTCCAAAAGAGGGACAGAGCTGTTTCCATTACTCTTTATGCATCATAGAGCAATCTTCAGTAACTGCCTATAGAACTTTAAAAATCTCCTCCAGATAAGAATCTATTTTTCTTACTCTTGGCTACCAATCACCTTTAACATATCCCTTGCCCAAGTCATGGGGAACAATAGTAAGTTACTTTGTCATTTGTGCAAAGTGGATGTCCATTAGTAAAAGGTCACCATGTATGTCCAGCTCCTGGGAAGATGCCCCATTTCAGCACATCAAGTGTTCCCCTGAGGCCTGCCCCAATGCCCCAAGGACTCTGAGAGCACACTGACTGATCCTGTAGGCTGATACCACAGAAAATAAGTTTATTCATTTGACTCTTGCACCATTCTTAAGTTTTATTGTGGAAAAATCCCTGAAATAAAGCTTTAATATAACTCATGCACCAGTATTCAATGTACAACATAAGCATCAGGTATGGCATGACATATATTTCATCATCCATATAAACATGTAGGATGCCAAGGACTCTGAGGAAGCCATGAAAAAATACAGTAACACTGTTAAACTTACATTGAACATTTTATTTTCCCAGAAGGTAAAGACACTGGGGTCTGTTGAACAGATATCCCTTATTTTCCTTGCATCTGCACTCACCAAGTAACTAACACCAATAGTATTCAAGGTTGGCAAAGTCAAGAATTCCTGGCCCCACCATGATGTATTTCCATTTGTGCAACAGCAGGGAGCATATCTATAGTTATGTTGTTGAGGTAATGTCCTCTTGGGTGGTCCAGTGTTCATAGACTTCTTGAACCTTCAGAGAATGGAAAGTCCATCCTTAAGGACTTTCACCTTTGCTCAAAAAAAGAAGCAAGGACAAAAGTAGTCAGGTTTGCTTTATCATCTCTGCCATATTCATCTCTAAAGCATTGCCTCTTGTACCTTCAGAAATCATGCTAAAAGTCCAACAGTTTCCTCCTCCCATTTTTGGGTAACTTCTGCAAAAGTCTTCCTCCTCTTCTCTCCTCCCAGATAATAATAGCTTCTGTCTAGGTCATTCACAGGATATGCTTTATCCAAGCATCTAAGAAGAGCTGATATAATCCTGAGATAATCACCACTTCCAAAAGTCACAACTGCATCTCATCTTTATGATGATTTTGAGAACTAAGCAACCATACCCTCAGATAACCCTGTGTCTAAGGCTGTTGAGGGTGTTGAACATGTACCAAGGCTTTGTTATCTCAAAGAATAAGTGCAAGAGCAAGAAAGGCTATTCATGGCAAGACCCATGTGCCTATGCCAATTAGTGCTCTTAAGTCCTGAAACATTTAAAGATGAGTGAGGGAGGTCTTACTGAGGAGTGATGTCCAGTCAGAATTTTTTCTCTTTGTAAGCAAGAATAAATCAGTCTCAGATTACAATTAGACCAGATATTATCCTGTTGTCCCACATAGATGCTGGAACTTTTCTTGGCATAGAGAAAACTGATAAAGGAATAGAAATTCAACAAAACAGGAGCAGGATACCCCTCATTTGGATGTACCTAAGGGGTCTTGGGCAGCTTTCACATTTCCATTTGAAATCTGGTTTGCTGTAATTTACTTGTAATTAACCTCACTGGAATATATAGCAGTTATGCATCAGATTGTGCTTTACACCTTCTAGTGGCATGGAGGTAATGTTTATCACATAAATATTAAGAGAACATGTGCTATTAAATATTGGGAAATGAGTTTTGTTGCTAGCTCCAAGTGTCCAGCCAATCACATTTATTTTTACCACCAATGATACTTCAGACTTTGTAACCAATCATATTGTTTTCCATCTGTGATGCTTCCTGTTCTTTGTTTTTTTTTTTTAAAGCAATCGGAGTTAAGTAACTTGCTCAAGGTTACACGGCCAGTTATTTTTGGGTGTTTGTTAAGTATCTGAGCCTGGATTTGATCCCCAGGTCATCCCCACACTGGGGCCAGTGTTCTTACTCGCTGAGCCACCTGGCCACCCCTCTTTGTTTTTTTATACTTCCTAAAATCATAGGAAGGCTAGTAAGCCCAATATGTAGTCTTGGCTTGCTGAGGAGTATAAGACACTATGTTTTTGACTACTAGTCTCACCAATAAAATTAATGTGCTCAGAACTTTATTCCCCCAGTTAACCTTAATTTTCAAATGTAACAATAGTGAGAAAATGAAGTGGCTTCATTTTGTATCATCTCCAACATTTTGTACAACTGCTGGAGTTGTCTTATTTTCCTGAGTTAAATTTACTTTTCATGTTAAGTCCTATAATTTCAGGGAAGTCATTTATCAATACATTGCCAATTGTTTTGCAGGATGCTGGTGGATAGAACAAATCAGAGACTCTGAACTCTGGAAAGAACCTACATCTAAAAATAGTAGCATGAAAAATAGTAACCATACTTTACTATAAAAACCTTCATAAATCTTTCTTCAGGGTCCTTGTTCTACTGAGGGGGCCCTGGATCCAATTTGTTCTGCAACTGCTTACCTTACAAATAAATCACATAGCTCAGACTTTGTTTCTTCAGTTATTATAAAACTACTCAGGACAATAGGATGAAATGTCAGGAGACATCTTAGACTTCTACAAGTGGGAAGCCACTTGCCATTATGGAATGTCCACTTTTGAGACATTTCTTCACTGCTGGGTTTCTGGCAAGTCTCTAATGTCTTTAACTGCCAGTCCCAAAAATGGAAACTCCATGGGAACAGGGAATTGAGGGAAGCTATTTAAAAGGCAGATTCACTGACCTACTAGAATCTTAATAAGGAAGTTTTCCTGTCCATGAGGTATCTCTGAGACATATCCAATACAATCCCAGTTAAGCATTTCATCCTTTCCATTTTAAACACCCTGGATCAATGACAATCATGATCTGTTGGCAACTATGTGTACACCAGTAATTAAAAATAATTCACTTATGACTTCCAGTATTTTGTATCCTTTGTCTGGCACCTAAAAGATCCAGGAAATTGCAGAAGAAAAAATCTATGCCTTTTAAAAAATAGGTTATAGATCTTATTTTGCATATACTTATATTTACTTATATATAAAGACATTATTCTTTTCTCCTTGCTCTTCCCCACAATAGAATGTAAGCTCCTTGAGGATAGATACTATTTCATTTTTTGCCTTTGTATTCCCACTACCTAGAACACTGATTGGCACAAAGTAGTTACATAAATAAATGTTTGTCTAGTCGCTCTGAATTTAAAAACTGCATGATTTTCAGTGACAATGTCTTCCCCCCCCCATTTCTAGTACCTAGAAATGTGCCTTGCACACAAATCAGTATTTTTGAAAAGTTTAATTGAATAAATTTCTGTTCACTTGAGTCTTTGAATCTTTGCTGAGACTTGCCTTATCTCCAGATACATCCCTAAAGGTATCAAGAACATAGATGTGAAGAACAGGATTTTCTGGCAATAAAAATGTGTACAATTACCAGAATTAATTCACATAGATATTCACTGCCCCAGGTTATCTTTAAGGCTATACATTACAAAGGAATGGCCTAAATGCTTAGGTGGAGGGAATTTCTCAAATTTAGAACCTCCTATACCAATTAACAAAGAGATCTAGAGTGAAAATATTTTAAAAGAAAAAAAAAGTCATATTCCAAAGTGTCCCTTACTATGCCTCCTCCCTATTTGCTGTGACCTTGGCTACCTACTAATAGTTCTCATGTTTTGATTATCCTGATGTGAAAATGGGATAATTGGTCTCTTAATAAGTCATCTGAAATATCTCATTTGGATCAGCATAAGTATGAAGATTTAGAGATCACAATTTTTCCAACTATTATTACATCAAGTTTGTCTGGTGCTCCCTCCCCTCCCCCCCCCAAAAATCCAGCAAAGTGGGATATGATGCAATATTACCTTGTATCCTGAACACTCTCTTACCTTGACAAAGTCACCAGTACTTCTTTAGATTCTTCCTGAAACCCTCTCTAATTATAGCTGAGGAAAGGACAGGAGGACCCATTGTCCCTATACCTTCCTATGAAAAACGTATCCTGTTGTGGATCTGGGTCAAGGCTTGGGAGGAAAAATTAAAAGGCAGGACTGGACAATGAGAAAATCAAGAGAGCTGCCTATTTTTGCTTCAACCTTCATCCTTCCTGTAGTTTATTTATTAGGAGCTGGCATCAGATCAGTGACACGGGATTCTTATGGGGAATATAATTTTGGTTTAATATTCTTATCATGTCCATACCATGGGTTTAAAATATGATAGGTGGGTTTTAAATTTTCTTTTGTATTGCCAACAGGATTTCAAAGGAGAAAGGATGCCAGTTGCCTTGTCCTGTGAACTCTGTTCATTCTACTGTCAATTATCTGAGAGTTCTTTCTTTCTCTCTCTCCTGTGCCAGAAGGACAAGCCTGTCTCTCTAAAGGACTTGAGAGAGTTTATATCATATTATTGTGTGCTCAAAACCAATAAACCTATGCAAAGAACAAATTGTGCCTTAGCTACTTACTAAGTGACTCTGGGCAAGATACAACCTCTCTCGACCTCACTTTCTTCATCTGTTAAATGGGGATAATCATAGCATCTACCTCACAAGATTGGTGTGAAGATCAAATAAGGTAATATAGGTAAAGAATGAGGTAATACAGGTAAAGTGCCTTGTAAACTCCAAACAGCTATATATACAAGTTAGTTGCTATTATATTATTTATTGGTTGACTCAGGATTTAGAGAATTGAGTTCATCCTTCATAGTCTATATTCATCTCCAACTAGTGTTCTCATCAGGCTTTCTTTCTAGATTTGTTTTTTTCTTGGATGACAATAACAGTAGCTAACATTTCTGTAAGGTTTCAAGGTTTGCATGTGACTTGTTACCCTTCCCTCTGGAATGACTTCCCAACTCTCATTTTCCCTGGCAAACTAACTATTCTTTTCAGGGTTGGGAGGCAGCTCTCAAGCAGTGTCCCTATTAATTACTAGCTAGTTCATCTTAATTTTTAAAAGGGGATACATCACAGTGGTATAGAAAGTACTTGGTATAAATTGATGTTCCCCAAGAAATTCTGTGTTACAGTGTCTTGCACGTACCTAGACAGTCCAGGGGAAAGTAAACTCGGGGCCTGGAGACCTGTGTGACAAGGCAGTTTCTTATAGCTCAGTTCTTTTCTGCCATCCTGGAGTCCTTGAGATTTCTCTTGAAGGGTATTTCTGTGGGTTTTTTTTTGGGTGGGGGCCCTGATAGAGTCATAATAGTGAAATACACTCTACCCCAAATAGTTTACTCTCCCTGAAGCTACTTACCTCTGTGAATCTAATCTGTTCTCTATCAGTTTCCAGCTGGATACCATGTTTGCTACTGGTGCAGTCTCTCCTATGACATGGTCTAGGAGTGAGAAACCTGCCCCTTGAGGCTCCTCAGCACTGACATGGTCTATGAGGGTGAAGGGGAGATAGGAATGTACCACTCCCTCTGAGTTTACTGCAATCCCCCAGGCACAAGCTGTTCATATCCTCAAAGAGAATAGTTATTACTTTCCTGCTCAAATCTGTTATATCTCAGTCCAGTGGTATATTTAATTTTTTTCAGCTCATTCCAATACATTTCCTCATGTCATTTCATCCAACGGCTAGAAGCATTTCATTCCTAGAATCGATGTTACACCTTTAATTGATTCAGTGGAAGTGGGTAGGAATTGTTCACAATTCGTTTTTAGTTTTGATGGATTCAGTAGAGGTCTGCAGTGATTGTTCTGGTATAGTTTACACATTTTATTCATCGATTCCTAAATCCAAAGAGGCATTCTCACTTGATGAAGGAATCAGGTCTTGAAGCATTGTGTTCTTTACAATAACCCCTCTCAAACTTTAGACACATTATTGGACCTGACTGGAACAGGTTATCTGTTCCAATTTTTGTTGTGCAGTTTTGGAAAGAAAATTCCTCCCGGGGATTGTCAGTCTTAACTATTTTGTATTGTTATCTCCAGAATACACGATGCTTGGCAAATAGTAAGTACTTAATAAATGTATTTATATTCCTTTGCTAATTAATTTTCTCACGATATCCTAGTAGAGCACCAGTTATTGTCCTTACAGATGAGTAATTTGTAGCTCATCAAAGCTAAATGACTTTGCCAATATCTCAAAGTTAGTCTCAGACGTTGGTTTGGAAACTGAGATCTCTTCTGACTCCAAATCCTTCCCCCCGCCCCTCCCCCCAAAAAAAACCCAACAACAAGAATAATAAGATGTTGAAAACATTAAATAGTGACTGAGGGCAGCTTTGTTAGGCTTCCATCATTGACCACTAGATCACCACAGGAGGGTTGTTGCTAGATAAAACTTTAGATGAAAATCTTTTCACATAAACCAAAACTGAAAGTCAATGAAATAATGATGGTAAAGCTCTCCATTCTTGTTTATATTTCCTGATAGTAAGAACAGGGAAAAAGAAAAAGACCCTCAACGCAGGGGGCCGCGTGGCCTAATGGATAAGGCGCCTGATTCCGGATCAGGAGATTGAGGGTTCGAATCCCTTCGTGGTCGTGTGTAATTTTCACATTTTATTCCATAGTTACAAGTTAAACAACCTTTCCTACTCCTACTGAACCGCCGTTCACCATTTAATTCTCGACCACTCGAGGTGAAAACGTATTGAAAGCCGTTGTAAACCAGCCCCAGTTTACCTCTAAGGCTTTAAACCAATCCTCATTTAGCCGTGTGGGAAAACATCGGTAAGGTAAGTTCCTCCCTGCGTCGTAAAGCAAAGACATCAATACTTCTCCGTTATAGAGAGCTGGAGCGCAAGGTCTTAATGAGGGAAATGGCGTGAGATGGTAAAATCCCCTTTCAGATCTAGGGTATTTCCCACATACCTCATACCCATGATCTCGCTAGTCCAAGCAACACAACTTGGCTGAGACAGGGAGCTTTTGTTTACAGATACCTTCCTTTTATGTCCGTGGGTACACATGTATGGATGTGGGGTCAATCCAGCCCAGAGCGTGGGAGCTTTCTGTAGCGTAGCCCCTGGAGATACTGAGGATTCGAGTGACCAGGAGGGCAGGCCAAAGGACCTCTCACACCGCTGCCAGCTTTCGGGGAAAGAACCTGGGGTGTTCCTCAATCCTCTCTCTTCCCGCGCTCCTCGGAGCCCACACCAACCCCATTCTCCCTTCAAGGAGATGGCTTAGCAGGCTTTGTAGCTTGGCTTGCTGAGAACCCGAGCTCAGCTATTCAGTGGCAAGTCTTTGCTTTCTTTCTCCTGTGGTACAGAACCTGAATATGGCTATTTAGATGAACAAGAGCTGAGGTACGGTACTTGTGTTTTCACTTGGTAGGTTCGGTCCTTCTAGACTTTTTCTGCGTTCATCTGAAATCTCGACCTTTTTCACTTGGGAATGGAGTGGTAAGCCTAAACGATTGAAGAAAAGTCCTTTATTCCCAGAAATACCTCGCTTACCCTGCCTGCATCCTTTAACATCGCTCAGCTACTGGCAGTACCGTAACTTCATGTCAAAGTACTTCTCTACCGTCGTTTCAAAACATAATGCAACTAGTTAGCAGAGGATGGTTTCGATCCATCGACCTCTGGGTTATGGGCCCAGCACGCTTCCGCTGCGCCACTCTGCTACTTGCTGGAAGCTCTTGTGAGGTCCTTTTAATAGGTGTCATTTTCCTTCAGGCATTTTTTTTTTTTTTAGGAATTTATCTCAGAGCTTTCCTGTGGTGACACTGTCTACTCTAAATCATCCCAGCAGGCTTTTATACACACCCATCCATACACACATATATCATTTAGTTTCTCAGAACACGAACGATGCTGTTATATATGTGTAGATGTAGAATATATGTGTGTATATATGCATACTCTATTATATACATATATAAACATAAAATTGTCTTGACATCTCTTATTTTAAAATTCCAGTTTTTCCACCCCACCTATCCCTCAATATGTTCCTTTGCCATTTTCCTCCTGTTAAAAGATTTAATGGCGAATAGGAACAGAGAATTGTGAGTGAAGAAGATAAAGAGAGGAGGCACGGGAGAAAAATCCATAGCGTCAAGGCCTTCATCCTCAGGGGGTTGGTTTTGTGTCTCCTTAACATCTCCACCGGTTTCATCCCTGGAGGGCTACCTCCTCTCCTGGCCTCCTGCTTTTGGACCGTTATCCTTATGTAGCTCTTGCTGGAACCTTGGACTTAATCCCTAGTCCTTTGACTCGAAGAGGTGAGTTTTGACTTTATCATGGGACCAGGCCACGGTGCAAACCTCTCCTTTGCAACTCCGCCCCTCCAGATTTTCGAGTTCTTGCGTTGTCTTTCCCCTTAAGAAGGGAGGCCTTCAGGGTGGGCATTGTCATGTTTATTTTTCTTTTTATCTCCACCTTTTAATCGTGTTTATTGATTTTAATTTTCAACATTCATTTCCTCAAGATTTTAAGTTCCACATTTTCTCCCCGTCTCTTCCCTGCTCCTCACACCGACATGGCAAGCATACTGATTACCCCTTCCAGCCTACCCTCTCTTCTATTGTCCCCCTCCCATTCCTCCCCCCATCCCCTTTCCCTTTACTTTTTTTTAGGGCAAGGTGGATTTCTGGATGCCATTGCCTGTTTATCTTATCTCCCAGTTGCATGTAACAACAATTTTTTTTAACATTTGTTTTTAAAACTCTGAGTTAAAAATTTTTTCCCTTCTTCCCTCCTCACCCACCCCCATTGAGAAGACTAGCAATTCAATATAGGTTATACATGTGCAGTTATGCAAAACATTTCCATACTAGACATATTGTGAAATACTAACTATATTTCCCTCCATCCTATCAGACTCCCCATTTGTTCTATTTTCATATATTCTATTTTCACCTTTGACCCTGTCCTTTTTCAAAAGTATTTGCCTCCCCCAATATGCCCTCCCTTCTATCTCCTCCCCCACCCCTTTACCCTTCCCTTCCTACTTTCCTGTAGGGTAAGGTACCCAATTGAGTTTGTATGTTATTCCCTCCTTAAGTCAAATCCAGTGAGAGTAAGGTTGACTCATTCCCTTTCACCTCCCTGCTCTTCCCCTCCATTGTAAAGGCTTTCTCTTGCCTCTTTTATGTGAGATAATTTATCTTATTCTATCTCTCCCTTTCTCCTTCTCCCAATATATTCCTCTCACCTCTTAATTTTGTTTTTCAGATATCATTCCTTCATATTCAACTCACCCTGTGCTCTCTATGTATACATATACACATATATATGTCTAAACACACACACACACACATATTTCCTTCAACTATCCTGATACTGAAAAAAGTCTCATGAGTAGCAAATATTGTCTTTTCATATAGGAATGTAAAGAGATCAACTTTAATAAGTTTCTTATGATTTCATGCTTGTATTCTTGTATTTGAAAGTCACATTTTTCTGTTCAGTTCTGGTCTTTTCATCAAGAATGCTTAATAATCCTCTATTTCTTTGATTGTCCATATTTTCCCCTGAAATATTATACTCAGTTTTTCTGGGTAGGTGATTCTTGGTTTTAATCCTAGCTCCTTTGACCTGAGAAATATCATGTTCTAAGCCTTTTGATCCCTTAATGTAGAAGCTGTTAGATCTTGCTAGATCTTGTGTTATTCTGATTGTGTTTCTATAATACTAGAATTGTTTCTTTATGACTGCTTGTAATGTTTTCTCTTTGATCAGGGAACTCTGGAATTTGGCTATAATATTCCTAGGAGTTTTCTTTTTGGGATCTTTTTTCAAGAGGCAATCAGTAAATTCTTTCCATTTCTATTTTATCCTCTGGTTTTAGAATATCAGGGAAGTTTTCCCTGGTAATTTTTTGAAAGATGATGTCTAGGCTCTTTTTTTTTTTATCATGGCTTTCAGGTTGTCCAATAATTTCAAAATGATGTCTCCTGGATCTATTTTCCAGGTCAGTTGTTTTTCCAATGAGATATTTTACATTGTCTTCTATTTTTTTCATTCTTTTGAATCTATTTTATAATATCTTAATTTCTCATAAAGTCATTAGCTTCCATTTGCTCCATTCTAATTCTGAAGGCATTGTTTTCTTCAGTGAACTTTTGGATTTCCTTTTCCATTTGGCCAATTCTAATTTTTTAAGGTATTCTTCTCCTCATTAGCTTTTTGGACTTTCTTTTTCCATTTGAGTTAGTCTATTTTTAAGGGGTTATTTTCTTCAGTATTTTTTGGGGTCTCCTTTAGCAAGCTATTGGCTTATTATTTTTCATGATTTTCTTGCATCACTCTCATTTCTCTTTCCATTTTTTCCTCTACTTCTCTTACTTGATTTTCAAAATCCTACTTGAGTTTCTCCATGGCCTGTGACCACTTCATATTTTCCTTGGAGGCTTTTGATTCAGGAGTCTTGACTTTGTTGTCTTCTTCTGGTTCTATGTTTTGATCTTTTGTCACCAAAGAATGATTCTATAGTTTGATTTCTCTTCCTCCGTTTGCTCATTTTCCCAGCCAATTACTTGACTTTTTAGTTCTTTGCCACAGTACAACTCTGCCTCCAAAGTGGAGAGTTAGTGTTCCAACTTTCTGGGATTTTGTGCAGCTGTTGTCAGAGCTTCTTCTAAGCACCTGCCTCAGAACTGTAAGGAGGCTGTAGTGGCAGAACTTGTGGTGGCTGTGGAGAGGGCAGCCTCCTCTCCACAGCCACCACAAGCTCTGCCACACCAGTGCTCCATATCCCAGGACCACTACCCAAGACTGCAACCCAGATCCAAGCAGGGCAAAATAAGAGAATCCTGCCTCAGTTCCAGCAAAGAGATTCCTTCAATTGCTCTCTGATCAGCCACTTGGTCCCCCCACCATCTGTGGGCCTGAAACTCCAGAAGCAATCACCCTGCTGCTGCAGCTGAGCTGGACCATTCTCTTCTCTCACCCAGGTCCAACAGAGTTTTCCCACTGACCTTTTAATTTCTCTTTGGTATTTATGGGTTGAAAAGTCTAGAAACTGCCACAGTTGCCAGTGATTCAGTCTCCTGAGGTCTGCTGTGACTAGTCTGTGCCACCACAGCTCACAGGGACTGAGGTCCACCCCCAGCCTAGTGTGATAGACCCTTTCTGTCAGCCTTCCAGGCTGCTTTCAGTGGGAGATTTGTTTCACTCTGTCATTATGTGGGTTCTGTAGCCCTAAAATTTGTCCAGAGTAATTTTTTGCAGGTATTGCAGGTGGTTGGGGCTCAAACTCAAGCAAATTTCTTCTTTTACTCTTCCATCCTGGTTGTGCTTCCCTATCCCCCCCTTTTAGGCACAGTGCCTGGTACATACTAAACACTTACTAAATATTTCCTTTAGGCAGTAGGTGGGAGGGTGCGTGCAGGAGTGGCCGGGCATTTGCCAGTCTCGGGTCCCTCAGGCTCCACAGCTGCCGCCGCGATGCCAATAAAGGGGCGCTTCCCCATCCCCCGGACCCTGCAGTACCTGAACCAGGGCAATGTGGTGTTTAAGAGCTCGGTCAAGGTCATGACCGTGAATTACAACACCCACGGGGAGCTGAGCGAGGGAGCCAGGAAATTTGTGTTTTTCAATATTCCTCAGATTCAGTACAAAAACCCCTGAGTGCAGATCATGATGTTCAAGAACATGACGCCATCCCCGTTTCTGTGGTTTTATCTAGATACTGGGGAGCAGGTCCTGGTGGACGTGGAGGACAAGAGCAACAAGGAGATTGTGCAGCACATCAGGAAGATCCTGGGGAAGAAAGAGGAAGTCCTCAAGATGGAGGAACTAGAGAAAAAGAAGCTTTCTCACCCAGCTAATTTTGGACCCAAAAAATATTGCCTGCGGGAATGTATCTGTGAAGTGGAAGGACAGGTCCCGTGTCCAGCCATCGTGCCTTTACCCAAAGAGATGACTGGCAAGTACAAAGCTGCTCTGAAAGCCAGTGCTCAAGACTGAGAGCACACAGTAGAGGCTCCTGATACCTGGGACACCCAAGCTTGTGCTAAAAGACAAAAGCCTTAAAGACCAAATGATGGAGAGGCAGGTACTCATGGGGTCTCAGCAACTGGTAAGCTCCCAGGCCCCTCCAGAGCCAGGGAAGCCCAAGCTACCTCGTATTTTGAAGGCCCAGTTTTAGACACTAGCACAAGGCAAGAGGAGCAAGACGACAAAGGAAAACTGGGGGATTTGAGTGAAAAGTCTTAGTTTGCTAATAAAACACTTCATATTGACTCTATAAATGTGATTTCCTAGTTCTGTAAGACAAGGGAACATTTACAATAAATTTATTACAATAAACAAAAAAATAAATATTTCCTTTATCTACCTACCTATCTATCTAAATGTCTCTGAAGTTTTCTTCCTCTCTGTTTAGCAGCCCTTAGGTGACAGTGATGGCTATTGTGAAGGCTCTGGAAGAACTCTGGAGAAACAAAAATTTGAGTCATCACTGACTCCTAGGTGGGAGGGTAAGATCTAGGCTCAAAGAGTCATGAGTCTAGGGGAAAACTTGAAAGGATCTCCCTTTTTACCTCTTTAATTTGTTTATCCATAGTTCTCCCCTGTGCAGTTCACCTTTAAAATACACAAACTCTCTCACATGGTTCCACTAACCTGCCTTACCTCAAAGGAAAATCCTCAAGGCCAATCTCTCTGCCTTTCCCACCTCCTGCCACAATCCCTACCCCAATGTGCAGTCCTTGGGCCTCCCCTGCCCCATCTCTTTCAACTCTACTAAATTCTTTGGGTGAACAGAGGCCCCATCATACCTCAACTCAAGTGGGGCTGTATCCAAATCATACTCCTCCATTGAGTACTCCTATATCCCCACATTACCTCTCCACCTAAGGTGTGTGCCTTTCTCCATTGTGGATAACTTTACATTAACACCAAGTTTTCTAATATGAGCACTTGTGTAGTGCCACAGAGAAATGAGGAAATCATAAAGGGAGAAAGATCTATTCCTGAAGCTACAAAGTTCAGTTTTAGACCTATAGCTTAGTGATGTGGAAAGGATGAAAGCTATAGCATTTGTACATCAGTATAGAACAATAGTTACATGGAGAATTGAATATATTGGACAGAACCTGCATATAGGCAATGAAATGGTGTTAAAGTCAGATATGAGGGGAGAGAGCTGGATAGCTCAATGGGAAATCTCACAGTTCTTTGAATGACACCAAGCTTCTCCCTGAAACAAGAGAATACTCACATTGAAAAAAATTATGGGTATTTGTGCAGCTTAATAAATTTGTGTAGCTTAACAAATGTATACTTGTCAATGCTTATGAAGAAAATAATTTTTCTTTCCCTCAGCCACTAAGATAAGAACAAATGTATCTGTAGATTGAAAAACCATAAAATCCTACCTTCTACAAGAAGCTTTTTTTTCTCCCCTTAATTCAAGTGCCTTTCTTCTGTTGATTACTTCCAATTGTGGAGCTCTTAAATTAAATAAGATAAGCATGTGAGGTCTTTTTCAAACTTTAGATAATGTCTAATGACAGTTTGTATCCCTCAAATCACTGTCTGGGTCCCTCTTGTCTATTGCTTCTACAATATTTCTCTGGGTGATCTCATCAGATCCCATAGATTTAATTAGCATCTCTGTGCAGATGATTCCTAGTTCTCCTTATCTAGTTGTTTCTTTTATTTATTCGAGCATTTTCCACTGCCTATTGGACATCTCAAACTGGCTATCCTATAGATATCTTAAGTTCCACACGAGATTATTTCCCATCCACTCCCAACTTTATTACTCTCAAGGGCACCACTATTCTCCCAGTGGCCTAGGCATGCAACCTAGATGGTTATCCTGGACTTTTCATTCTCCCCCCCTCCCCATCCAATCTCTTGTTAAATCTTACTATTTTTGCCTACTCTCTTGTTGTTTCTTATAAGTCCTCTTCTCCTCTCTGACACTGCTCCCCCCTTGGTGCTGGTCAGTATCACCTCATTCGTGGCCTATTGCAATAGATTTCTGGTTGGTCCCCATGCTTCATGGTTCTTCCCACTCTAGATTGTCCATCTTTAGGATGCCAAATTGATCTATCCAAAAGGCAGATCTGACCACATCACTTCCCTATTCCATAACCTCTAGTGTCTCTGTATCACTTCCAGGATTAACTTCTCCTTTGACATACAAAGTCCTTTTTAACTTGGGCTTCTCCTACCCTTCCAGTCTTCTTACACCTCATTCCTTCCACATTCCCTAGGAACCAATGACATTGATTACAAAATAAGATTTCTACCTCCATGGATGCATTTTTGCTCATTCCCCCCCCCCCCCATATCTGGAATTCTCTCCCTCTTTCTCTCTGCTCTTTGGCTAGTTGGCTTCCTGCTAATCCCAGTTAAAATCCTACCTTCTACAAGAAGCCTTTCCTTTCTCCCTTCTCTCTTCTCTTCTTTTCATTCTTTCTTGAATGAAAAACATTTAAATGTCTTTCTTCTGTTGATTATTTCCAATTTATCTGTTGTTAGTACTTAATTGTTTGAATGCTGTCTCTCTATTAGACTGTGAGCTCCTGGAGAGCAGGGACTGCTCTAAAAAGTTTTGTTTGCCTTTCTTTGTATCACCAGACACCATAATGGGTGCTTAATAAATGCTTTAGCCTAAAAGGGCCAGGGTCTCCCATTATTGCATCCTATACCATCTCCAGCATCCTGATGAATATCTGGCCACTGGACCTAGATGACTCTGGAGGTGAAAGTGAGACTGGTGGCCTTGCACAACCCTCCCTTGATCAAATCAAAGTCAATTGCAAGTCATGTCATTATCTCCCTGAGGTCATGGTCTTCTTTGAGAACAAAGGACAAATGCAACAATAACACAAACAACTTAAGTGCTTGTTGACTGACTCTCATTTGGACACCTGCTTTAATAAAATCATGAACTTATAGAATCTTTGAGTCCGCATACATATGAACAAGAATCCCCTTTTACAACATCCCTAGCAATTGTTCAGTCAGCTTCTGTTTGAAGACCTTCAGGGAAGAGGAACTCTAATTTCCCAAGGTAGTTCATTTTAATTTGGGACAACTCCAATGATCAGAAACTACCTTATTTGAAGCCCAAACAGTCTTCTCTGCATCTTCTACTCCTTGATCCTCTGGTGTTAGACAGAACTAGTCTGAGCTCTCTTCTATATGACAAACCTTCAATATTTGAAGACTGCAATGATATTCCCCCTAGATCTTCTCCAAGCTTAATACAAGATTCTTCAGGCCATCTTCTCTTGGGATAGTCTTCTCATCAGCTCACAAAGTTTTACCTTTCTCCAATACTCTTTTCCTCAAATCAGGAAAGAATAGACATAACAGAAACAAAAAACAACCATCCTATATGTTCATGGTTTCATGGCAGCTCCAGGTGAAAGAGGGAATAAGGTTTCTATACCAACTAGAAACTAACTGCTCTTCATCCTATTTGCTTGCTATTTGGGAAAGAAAAGGACTGAATTACCTTCCTGGGAGTGTTTTTTACATATACTTATTTTTGGCTTAGTATATAATCATGAAGATTTCTTTTTGTCATGTGTCAGCTCGACAGGAAATAGTCATAGAATATTAGAATGTTCTCCAAAGGAGAAATCAATAGGGAATGCTGCACATACTCGGAAGAACCTGACTTTCATTAGTCAGTCACCTGTTGCCAAAGATTTGGCCCATAGTCCCATTGTTGGGATCTTTCTGAATTCTGATTCAATATGTTAGGTATCCTTCCCTATTGTCTGTCACATGAAAACTTGGTAAGGAGGAGCATTGAATCCTCCTTCTATGTCAGTTATAAAATTATCAGATAGCTATGTAAAGGACAGATCCCTAAGGCACTCTAATGGTGAAAAGTCATCATATTTAGTAGACCCCCAATCCACCATGCTTCCCTCCAGCCAACTTCCTGTTATGTTGCTATGAATGTAATATTTCCACCCTCACTAAAAGAAAAGAAGTCAAGTCAATACTATCATTCCTGAAAAGGAAAAGTCAATCAACTGTCCTTCGACTACTCACCATCCTTGTGTCTTCCCAGGGCAAAATGCCACTCCAAGACTCCTAGTACATTATATGTGTTGCCTTCCTTTATTAGAATGTAAGCTCCATGAGAGCAGGTTCTGTCTTGCTTTTTTATATTTATATGCTGTAATGGGAATGCAAATTTGGAAGATCTTCCCTGCCCCTAGGCTAAAATGCACCTGAAGCCTGGGGAGGGAGGCTTGTTTTTCAGTAGATACTTCTTGATTGGCCAGTGAGTCAATAAGGTTGTTACATTCTCTGAGCCAGGAGAAGGCTATATAAGCCCTGATGTGTAGCTTTGTTTTGGGACTCACTTTGAGAAGTGTTCTGTGATTTGATCTGAATTCTGGGAAGCTGTTGTTGAGAGTCCCCTGGCTTTGAAAAACCCAGATGTTGACTGGGTATGGATGTAATGGTTGGACAGTTTGGAAAGCTGTCTACTTGATCTGTTAATGTCTTGATAATTCTGTCTGTATATTTTGAAGTTTGGGGTGCTGACCTTTTTCCCCTGAACAAGGTAAACGATATATGTCTGACTGATTAAAGTAAGCTTGTTAACCCATTTTGAGTTGCTTTCCTTTATCAAAGTAGATCCAAGAACCTGTGGTAGCTGCAAACCCTGAGGATGCTTGGGGTGCTTGCTGCTACATATGCCTAGTTCTGAGCACAATGTCTGGTATATAGCAAGTGCTTAATAAATGTTTTTTCATTCATTTATTCACTTGAAATTTTCTCCAGGTTTATATGGAACTATATTTTGGGTCAAATCATTCAACTATATCTGAATTCTTTTAATTGGCTGCCTTCTGGTTCATAATTGTTCATCTTGTTTCCAGGGACAAGATAAGAAACTTTGCTAAGTTAATTGCAAAATTCATATCATATCACATGTTTATATATGTACACACATATGGATATGTAATACATATAATAATAAAATATGCAAAATAATTGGCAGAGGAAAGAAATGGTATGTGTGTATATATCTATATGTTTATCTATATAGATATATACACATATACCAGTTCTTTCCTCTGTCAGTCTAATTATTTTGTCAATAATGGAAATGATGTTAATTAACCTGGAAAGATATGTTCTTGGTAAATCCAGTCTGTGTTTTTCTATCTCTAAATGTTAAGAGATTATCCCTAGAGTTTTACAAGGGAATTAATTGTCTATTTACATACTTTTTACTTCAATTCAGATTGATTCACTTTGGTAAATCCAAAAAAATTCCTCGACAAGGTATGTTCATGACAGGACATATCAGTGATAATTGCTATGGTGGAATGAATATTGATTTGAAAGATAAAGGAAAACTATTTTATGAGTCAAAGAGCAATACATCTTCCCTATAAAAATAATTTGTTTATTCATCTGAAGCACCAGCCTTGGGATTTACAGCTACTTAGGGGAACCAGTTGCTGAGACAGGAATAATGAATGCTGGTAACTTAGACTACTCATCGGACACACAAATTGGGGCACTTTAATTTTTGAAACAAAAAAAGAGTGAAGTTCTATTTTATTGGGATTCAAGCCCAGAACTTTCACTAATGAGGTAAGTGTCATATCTAGCACAGCATGGGAGTGTTTTTTCTTTGTATTTTGCCACAGTAAGCCTTATTTTGGTGAAAAGTCACAATTGTTAAGCATAGCATTATAAGGTGGGAAACAGACTCAAAAAAGCATCCAGCCTTTGTCTTATTAAGGAATTCCCTCTCCAATATCCTTGGCAGGTGACCCATCAGTTTCTACAGCCGATGGAGTGGTGAGCCTGGAGTCAGAAAGATCTGAATTCTCAGACACTCTCTGTGTGACCCTGGACTTTAACTGCTACTTGCCTCAGTTTCCTCATCTGTAAAATGGGGATAATAGCACCTACCTCCCAGGGTAGTTGTGAGAATCAAGTGAAATAATAATTGTAAAGCATTTAGCACAGTGCCTGACACATAGTAGTTCTATATAAATGTAGCTATTTTTAAAAATTAATCACACAACCACCCCATTTCATTATTTGATGCCTTGCTTCTGTGCTCTCATGTTCTCTTTATTTCTGCTACCCTTTGAAGACTAAGCTGAAATAGTTCCCTGGGGAATCCTGGAGTCCTGTTACGTGTGTGTGTGCGCGCGCGTTTAGCGAGCTCCAATGACTTTACTGCACAACAGGCACACACAACTCATTCCAATTCTTACCGAATATTCTATAACCACGTGATCCTAAATTTCCACCAGATGGCGTTGCTTTCCCTTAAAACTAAACAAATACCAGAGTATTTGCCTTAGATGTATTTTTGTTCTGCCGGACAAGAAGGTATTATTAGAGGGTTTAATTCAATTTAGAAAAAGAAGCATTTCCCCCCTTCATTCCTTTCTCCGGGAGGGTGAGGGAGGGTGTAATTTATAAAACTTTTAAGGCGGATGTTTGTAGCGATTGCTCTCAGGTATTCCCGGGAGAAGATAGATCAAGGCCTGAACTGATAGGTCTTTGCCTGTTAATGGGCAGAGAGCAGTCAGGATAACGTTTTCGGTCGCCTTGAAGGTTAAATCAGTCACTTGGCTTATACAAAATCAGCGGCAGCCTCCTCCACTCTTTTCTTTCAACCATTTTGGGATGGGTACGAGGCTGCTTTTCCTATTGCACATTTGTGTTCGTGTTGGTGAAGGTGGAGGGAGAAGTGACGGGGTTAGCATTCTTTTGAAGAGGTAAGATCTGGAATCCGAACCATATGCATTCTGAAATTCTATAGAAACGAAGGTTTTAATTATATTTTCGAATGTTCACAGACCCTCTTTCCTTTAGGACTTGGGAGACCTTTCCTCTCGCAATTCTAGCGGTCTATCGAAATCTTGCTCCATGCTTTCTTCCTCCTTTAGGTAATGCAGGAAACCAGTTTCATTATTTATTTTTTTTGTCTTTTAACGGCGAAATACAGCTTGGAGGAGAGAGGTGGGAACGAAATTTTTTTCTACTTAAGTTCAAAACATTTTGCCCTCTCTGAGGCTCGAACTCAGGACCTTCAGATTATGAGACTGACGCGCTGCCTACTGCGCTAAGAAGGCTTCGGGAAAGTTACTTAAACTGTAAATTCTTGAGTAAGAAGCTTCCTGGCTCTAAAGTAACAGTATTATTATAATTTTGTTTTGTTTTTCATAATTTTCTTTGACATAAAATATATGTATATTTTCGGAGAATTTAGAAGGGAATTCTTAGGCTTTTCCTTGTCTTTCCTCTTTAATTATCTCCCGATTTCTTGTCACTTAGGAGACAATTCATACCAAGCATTCCCTACCGGCCACAAAGTACATGGACACTTCTTGGCCACAGAAATCTCATGGGATCATTTTATGGGACCTGGATGAAGGGAAATATACGCCACAATTTGGATCCAATTTTTCTGCCCAATCTTATATTCCCAGTAGACAAAGAGTAAACTCTTTGAAGTCAGGGACTCTACTTTTTTGTTTTTATGTCTCCAATATGTCAGCCAAGAAACATTTAAGTGCTTACTATTTGCCGGGCGTTTTACTAAGCTCTGGGTATACGACGACAAAAATACAGCCCCTGCCCTCAAGGAACTCACATTCTAGTGGGCGAGAGAACTTGTAAAATAACTAGGTAAGTACAAGGTATAGACAATGTAAATGAATTGTAATCTCAAAAGGAAGATACCGGGAGGCGTAGAAGTTAGGGGAGAGGGAAAGGCAAAAATACAAAAAATGGATTTTAGGCAAACTTTGAAGGAGGACATAAAAGCCAGATGGCAGAGGTGAGAAGGAAGAGCCTATAAGACATGGGAGAAAGTCAATGAAAAGGTGTGGAGTTGGGAAATGGAGGAAGAGCGAGAAGGTCTGGGTCATAGGAACGTGGGACATCTGGAAGGGAGTAAAGTATCAGACAACTGGAAAGGTAGGGAGGATTCAGGCTGTGAAGGGCTTTAAAAGCCAACTAATGTTTGATCCTGGAGGCATAGGGATCCCCAGGAGTTCATTGAATAGGGGTAAGGGGTGGTGCTCACTGATGATTTTTGTGCATTAGGAAAACCAGTTTGACCTCTGAGTGGAGGATAGATTGGAGTTGGGAGGGACTTGAAGTGGAGAGATTACCCAAAGGCTATTGAATAGTCTTTGGGAGAGGTGAGGAGAGACTGCATTAAAATGTTGGGCATAATGGAGCGAGACAGAAGATCCCCGAGATTAAAATTGGAAGTGGATTTTAATACCGAGGGACTGCTGGGGTCACATACCTAAATCAGACAGTAAATTGGCCTGAACAGTATGCCGGTTTTTTTTAAGAGATTACAATAGTCAGGTTACATAAGCTGAAACTACAATCAGTGATTGGTCAGTGTATATTTGAATTTTCCTGGAGCGTTTTTCTAGGCTGAGGTACAGGGTTGGAAGTACAGAATGGGTGGAGATGGGGAACACCTGGTAGGGGGAAGAGAAGAAAGGAGCAGGGATTTTACCCTAGGCTGAACCCCCACCCACGGATCAATTAGGAGAGGGAAGGGTAAAAGTTATGCTAAAATGACTGCTTACAGATCAATGGAAGGGAAGGGAAGGTGAGGTTGTTGCTTACAGATCAATTAAGGGAATGGAAGGTGGGGTTGTGCTTAACAAAAACAAACCAAAAAACCCAATCTCTCTATTTTCTCTAACCATTATTATATATTTTTTTAAACTGAGAGTATTGTAATTGAAGAGATTTCATTATTTCTAAATTGCTGTGGAGAGTAGGTTTGAACTTAAGAGTATACATCTGTTCATCTCCCTATCTCCTCCTCCTTCTTCAAAAGTTGGTCCACACTAAGCGCCAAGGACTTTCCATTGGTGTGGAAGATGACTAAAACCTCCTCCAACTACCCCTTCCACTTTTGGAGATAAAAGAAACTTTAAAAAATTATCATAGTCTGAAGGGTTGGGATTAATCTGAAAGAAGCCTAATCAGTCTTTCTGATTGGAAATCAGGAGAGTCCCTGCCTTCAAAGAGTTTACTGTCTATTGGGAATATAAGATTGGGCAGAAAAATTGGATCCAAATTGTGGCATATATTTTCCTTCATCCATGATCCTATGAGATTTCTGTTGCCAAGAAGTGTCCATGTACTTTGTGGCCAGTAGGGAATGCTTGGTATGAATTGTCTCCTAAGTGACAAGAAATCAGGAGATAATTCGAGAGGAAAGACAAAGAAAAGCCTAAGAATCCCCTTCTAAAATCTCTGAAAATATATATATTTCATGTCAAAGAAAATTACCAATTCCCTTTCTAAAAAGTCCAGTTTTGCATTCTCCAGATCAGCCAAAGAGAGGATCCTGATCCACGGTGAAATAAGTAACCAGAAAGGTGACAGGACCAGGTTCAGGAACTCTCTAAAGGATCCACATTGATGGGATTAAGGTAAACATCCACATAAAATTGCTTTTGATTACTTCAGTTAATTTATTTCTTGACACTGGTTTTGATGTGCTGGAAAGAAGAATCCTTGAAGAAGTGGTCAAAGAGTGATGGAATGGTTTTGTTTTTAAATTAAGTTTTACTTATCCAATGACCAAAAATCAGTTTTCTCTCTCTCCTACTAACATCCTACATTAGAAAAAAAATGGGAAAAAAGGAAATTTCTTGTAACAAATATGCATAGTCAAAGAAAATTAATCCCAGAATTAAATGAGCCTTTCAAAATTTGTGCTTCAATCTCCAGCTTGACTCCCCTATTTTCTTATTCTTTTCCATGACGAAAGTAACTGCTATAACTTTTTTTTAACACGTGTTCTTTTTTTTCCTTCCTTTGATCATTTTGGGTCATAAACTTGGTAGCATTATTATTGGGTCAAAAAGTATGCACAAAGGGGAGTCCAGGTGGTGCAATGAGTAAGAGTGCCGGCTCCAGGGTCAGGAGACCTGGGATTGGTTCTGGCCTCAGATACTGGGCACCCACACAAAAATAACTGGCCATGTAACCTTGAGCAAGTTACTTAACCCCGATTACTTAAAAAAAAATGTATGCACAAGTTTAGTAATAGGCCATAGTTTTAAATTGTTTTCTGCAATGGTTGTACTAATTCACAGCTCTACCAACACTCCACTATTGTATTTATTTTCCTCCCAATATTTGTCATTTTCCTCTTTTGTCATCTTTGCCAATCTGATTAGTATGGAATGGAACCTGAGAGCTGTTTTAATTTGCATTTCTAGAATTATTAGCTATTGAGAGCATTTCTATATAATTGCTGTACATTTCATTTCTACCTTTGAAAACTTCTTATTTATATCTTTGAACATTTACTAATTGGGGAATGACTTTCATTCTTACAAATTTGAACTAGTTCTTTATATATCTTGGAAATGTGAATGGTCTTAGAAAAATGATCCTTTGAGGACATGCTGAAAGTTAAGTGACTATTGTTTCTCTTTTATAAAACAAACTTAAAAACATTCAAAATAATAAAACCTTTAGTTTCTTCTGTATTGATTTCTACTATATTGACTCTACAATGTCATTGACTTTATGCTGTATTACTTTTGTAATTTAGTCTGTATCTGCCTAAAGCCACTTTGCTATATCTCTGAGTGGAGGTAAGGAAATTAGTTCCTCCTCTGAGTTAAAAGAACAATTGGAAGAAAAGTTGCTGCCTTTTCATAGGTAAGCCCTAGGGCATCTGCTTGTTATCTTTAATCCTCACTAAATTAACTGGTGCCAAGCCCGGAAAGATATGTTGTTAGTCCCTACCTTTCCTTGTGCAATTAGGGAAGATTTTTATCTCCAGTGGGACAGCAAATATAGTAGACCTGATCTCCTAGCAAAGATTACAAGATATGGGTCTGGGGGGAGGAGAAAGAAATCAAGGAAGACATCTAAGTTTTGAGTCTGGGTGGCTGGGAGGATGGTGGTGCCCTCCATAGTAAAAAAAAAAAAAAGAAGTTAGGAAGAAGGGAGAATTCTAGGGAAAAGATAATGAATTTGGTTTTGGACATTTAGGATTTAAGATGCCTATGGGACATTCAGTTTGGGATATTTAATAAGTAGCTAGAGATGGGGAGACTAGAGGTCAGGAGAGAGGTTGGGGTAGATAAGTAGATTAGAATATCAGCAGCATAGGAATAACAATTGAATCTGGGGAGCTGAGGAGATCATCAATTGAAATAGTATAGAGGGAGAAGAGATGGCTCAGGATACAGACCTCTGGGATACCCAGAGTTAGTGTATGACCTGGTGTAGTGCCAATGCAATATTCACAGTGCCCATGGTCACTATAAACATACTAATATAGTGCTCAATTACAAAATATAACAGACTCTCCATATAGAAAAAAGAAGCAAAACATTTATCTAGACACTAGAAAAATGAATCCCAAAACCAGTAAGCAGATTCCATCATAGTAGCAAAGAAATTAATAAGCCACAACAGCACAGAGAGTCATAGCATCCTTTAGCCTTCCCACAAACTAACACAAGCCTAGCTGTCACAGCAGGTAGTAAACACCAACTTTTACTCACAAGCCTGTCTGTCTCCCTTGGAAGTCTGCTCTCCTCCCAACCCTCTAGCTGGCTCTGATTCCCAGTTTCTCGTGGGCTCTGTTTCACCCTTCATCAAGCTCCTCCCACCACAGTGTTCATGTGATTACATTCCACTTATTAAGGGGCAGAGTATATTTTCAAAGCAGGGAAGGTCTTCAAATTCCCATTCCCATTACATCTGGATGAAGATCCAGCAAAGGATACAGACAAAGAATGGTCACATAGCTAGGAGGAGAATCAGGATAGAGTATTGTCACAGAAACCTAGGGAGAAGAAAAAGATCGGAAAGTGTCAAAGGCTTTAGAGATATCCAGAAACACAAGGATTGAGAAAAAAGCCATTAAATTTGGCAATTATGGAGGAAGGTCTAAAGAAACCCATCCCATCTGTATCCTCAGGGCTGTTCAGTGAAGCCTGAGTCAGAAATGCCACATTGTTCCTAATAACAAACAAGGAAGTCTTCTGTGAAAGTGCCATCATATATGCATTTCCATCAGAATACTGGTGTCTCAAATAATTAAGTCGCTTTCAGAAAATCAGAATTTTAAGGATATTCAACCATTTTCATCTCTTACAAATAAGGCAACTTAAGTAAGTTTGTGTCTCTCTCAAGGTTTATGTGCCCTCCATGAAGTAGGAAATCAATAAAGACGTTTGAAGATAATAAAAATGATTAATATCACCTCCCCCTCTCTTCAATTTGTTTTACTATGAACCATAAGAAAGGGTACTTTTCACAGTACCACTTTTCCTTTCTTCTGCCTGTCATGTGCCTCTGGTTTGCCTCTGTTATGGGAATGGGAATTTAAGATCTTCCCTGCCCCTAGGCCCTTTGATAGGCTTAAGTGACTCTCAGAACCTTCCTTGATTTGAAAATATACTCTGCCCCCTAATAGGCTGAATGTGGTCACATGGAGCCTGTGGTAGGAGGCTTGTTTTTCAGGAATGGCCACACCTTGTTGCTTTTTGATTGGGCAGTGGGTCTAGAAGGCTGTGACATTTTCTGATCCAGGAGAAGGCTATATATACCCTGATGTGAGGTTTTGTTTTGGGGCTCACTTTGAGAAAAGTTGGGTGATTTGACCAGACAAGACTCTGGGCAGCCATTGAGCCACTCTTGGCAGCCATTGAGGTGCCCCCCCCCCTCCAATGTTGAAAACCCAGATGTTGGAAGTCTGTTTGCTGATGTTTCTCTCTGTTGTCTGCTTGTAACTTGTTTGTATTCTCTGAAGTTCAGGGTGCTGACCTTTTCCCCTGAATAGGTAAATGACATATGTTTGATTAAAGCAAGATTGTTAACCCATTTTGCATTGCTTTCCTTTAGAAAAGCAGATCTAGGAACCTGTGTTGGCAGCCATCCTGGGTATGCTGGGGTGCTTGCTGCTACAACCTCTCACCCCAATATTTCCATAATCATGGATTTCTATACCCTAACTTAGGGTATACATTTCTCTCTCCTTATACCCAAGAGCCATTCACCTACAGATAAAAATGATCAAAAGATATGGACAAGCAGTTTTTAAAGGAAGAAATCTAAGCTATCAATACTGATATAAAATATTGTAAATCACTAATAATTAGATAAATATAAAGTGACTCTGAGATTCCACCTCATAACTATCAGACTGACAAAGATGACAAAAGAAGAAAGTGACAAATATTGGAGGAGTCGTGAATTGATATAGCCATCATGGAAAGCAATTTGTAACTATGCCTAGAAAGTTAGCAAAAATACATATACCCTTTGATCCAGTTATACCACCACTAGGTCTATACCTCAAAGAAATCAAAGAAAGAGGAAATGGATCTAGCTGTTTATAGCAGCACTTTTTCATAATAGCACAGAAACTGAAACTAAGGGGTTTTTGGGAAATGGTAAAGCAAAATTTAGCACGTGCATGCAACAAAATATTATTGTGCCATAAAAAATGGTGAAATGGATAATTTCCGAGGCAACTGGGAAAACCTTTATTAACTGAAACAGAACAAAATGAGAACTAGAAGAACAATTTATACAATGATAACAATTTTTTAAAACTTTTAAAACTCAAATTCTGAAAGACTTTAGAACTCTGAAAAACACAATAGAGATGAAAAATACTATTCACCTCCTGACAGAGAGATGATAAACTTAAAATGGAGGAAGAGACATATGTGTGTGTATGGTGTGGGAATTTGTTTCACTCAGTACGTAAATACATGTTGAGGGATCTTTCTAGGTTAAGTTACTTGCCCAGTGTCACACAGCTAATAAGTGTCTGAGGCCAAATTTGAACACATACCCTCCTGACCCCAGGGCTGGCTCTCTATCCACTTAGCCAACCAGCTGCCCTTATATGGTGGTTTAAAAAAATTCTTCAATGAGGGGGTAGTAGAAGGAACAGATTAATTTTCTTTGAAAACTTATTAGTTAAATATTTAAAAAAATCCACACCCTTAATATCTTGTGTCAGAGAGACATATCTGAGGGAACGGAGCCTAACTACAGCAGAGTATAGCAATAATGTTTTTTTTTTCTTCTTCAATATCATATTTCTCTGAATTCCTTTTTGCCATTGCTTTAAGCTAATAGGATTTTGAACAGAAAACACGTAAGAATGCAAACAAAGCAGTTTCTATAGATTTATTTCTCATTTTCCAGGTCCCCATTGCCAAGCTAATATCTTGTGCCATGGCAACCAAGACAAAGTGCCCAAATGGAGCCTCTTCTCAAATCTCTGATACCTTGTGGTCCAAACCACCCAAACCAGGGGTGGGAAACCTGTGGCCTTGAGACCACAGGTGGCCCTCTAGGTCCTCAAGGGTGGTCCTTTGACTGAATCCAAACTTCAGAGAACAAATCCCCTTAATAAAAGGATTTGTTCTGTAAAACTTGGCCTCAGTCAAAAGACTGAACCCAAGGACCTAGAAGGCCACATGTGTCCTGGAGGCCACAAGTCCCCCATCCCTGGCCTAAGCTTTCTTGGCAGACACTCTGGAAGAGCCAGGAAAGATCTGAACTTAGGCAAGGAGAGGAATGGTGGGTCAAAGTTTTCTCAAAATAATTCTTTAAGGCCTTTATATCCACAAGTCCTCTGAAGGCTTATGTACCTTATATGTAGTAGGAAATCAATGAAATATTTGATGCCAAGGCATACATGACTCCATTTATTCAAGGATGCATGTATTATATCACCAGGCGATCCCATTTAGTAACAAGGAAGAAACATGGACTGGCATTTTTATGTGAGGTAGGAGTTCAGAGCAGGGGCTGTGAGGGCTATAAACAATAGAGACAAGACCCCAGAATTCCTACAGTCTCATCAAACAAGATACTCAAAATTGCCTGCATTGCAATAACAGTTCCCACATACATAGTGCTAACAGTTCCAAAACCCATTCCTCACAGCAACACTGTAAGGTCCATAGTAAAATTACTGTTATCTGACTTTATAGATGAGGAAACTGAATGTTAGAGAGGCTAACTGAATTAGAAGAGTGTCTTATGAAATATCGGTCCTCATGGAACTAATAGTAAAAAATGGCATTCATAAAGAGCTTGAAGTTTGCAAAGAACTTTAAGTACTTTACCTCATTCAGTCCTCAAGATAAACCTCCAAGGTTAAGCCACAGTTGTTATTCTTTCCCATTTTACACACGGAGAAGCTGAAGCACAAAGGAAGGGATCCTTCTGGCAGAAGGTGTCTGCCCCTACCCTGTGTGAGAACTGCATTGTCCATATTGTGACTATGGTCCTCTGTACACTTTGTGTTTCCTAGGCTGGGATGTAAGTTCTTTGAGGGAGGGGATTGTTTGGTTTGCTTTTTGGATCCAGAGGGCCCAAATATAACAGTCAAGAGGGAAAAATACCTGTCCTGAAGGAATCTACATTCTAGAGGGGGAGACAACATATTGTAGGGATGTGCTAGCAAATGCTTACCGTGGGCTTTCCCCCCAAATGTGAACACACCATTAAGTTTAATTCACATTAGTAACATGATTAATATAAATATGAGACATACATATCAAAGGCAAGGTGACCTTGGAGAAGAAGACGCTGGTAACTCAGAACAAAATAAAGAACCTCATGCAAAAAGGTGGCACTTGAAATGAGTCTTGAAGGAAACTCACAATGCCTAAGTAGACTGGAAAGGTAAAAGGGAGGCAGGTTGTGAAATGATTCAAAGGCCCAAATAGAGAAGCTTATGTTTCATCCTAGAAGTAATAGGAAGCTAAAAGAGTCTATTGGTTGGGCAGTTTGAGAATTGGTGGTTACACCGGACAATTAAGGAGTCATTGGTGACTTTGAAAACTGACATTTCAGTTGAATGATGTGGTCAGAAGCTATACTGCAGAGAGTTTAGGAGATTGCATAAGAAGGCAAAGTGCAGGCAACAAATGAAGTTGCCTTTCTCAGTTTGCCTAAGAACAGGAAGTGCTTCTCTCCTGGTTTTTTTAAATGCTTAGGTCCCTTCCAAGAGTCGCTGAAAGGCCAGG
>NW_027185782.1:3570284-3582995 GCF_028583685.1 Petaurus breviceps papuanus | reverse complement strand
CCTGGCCTTTCAGCGACTCTTGGAAGGGACCTAAGCATTTAAAAAAAATCAGGAGAGTACTTGAGGTCGGTGGGTCGGTCGCAGAAGGACAAAAACCCAACAATGTACGCTATTCAGTCTGGAAACTCACCGTGAATGCAGCTTGGGAGTGGCTTGCGTCTCGTTATACACTCGTAAGATACTGGGGTCTCCAGGAGCAGAGTGAACATTCACTGGGCCCAGAAGTCTTGCTAGGACGACCTAGGGCAGTTTGGAATTCGGAACTCTCGGAAGAGCTGGGAGAGAAGCGCTGGAGGAAATCAGCCCGACTGAGCAGAATTCTCACAGGCAGAGGTGTGGCATTCTCCTCCTGCCTGCCTGTTTGGTGCAATCCGTTGGGGTCTCGGGCTTCGAAAGAGCGTAGGGGAAGCTTCCAGGGTGACTGGCCAGGGTTGAGAGAATCTTCATCAGCCCCCAAAGTTCGTAAGCTGGACTGGGGCAGATGACACCAGTCAGGGTTCAGGAAAGTGTTTAAAGGCCAGAAGGAGCTGGCACCAGGATGAGAATTGAAGTGGGATCCAACCATTCAATTCAACCTGCATTTTACCAGGCACCAATTACGTGCTAGGTGTCAGGAGAGAGGTGTAACCGAGAGCTCTAGGAAGAGTGTCGTGGGAGGAGTGGAGGTCAATCCAATATGATTTGAGGAGGGAAGCAGAGCTAGCCACTCGCAGGATCCCTAAAGGTTTTCCAAAGGAGATGGCATCGTAGAATGCCCTTAAAGAGAGAATAAAAACTAGGTGAAACGGAGGTTTTTTTTTTTTTTTCCTTCGTCTCCAGGGACTAAAGGACGTGTGAGATTATCTGCAGTGATGGTAGGAGCCTATATCAGTCCCCAATCTCCTTCCAAGTTTCAAGTTTTATAGTTTTACCTCTAGGGCGAGATTGATTTAGAGGCAAGTTTCGTTGAGCAGACAGAGTTCGGTGCCTATAAATTCCTCAACCTCGTCTCCTCCCACCTCCTTCTAGTCAGGGAAGAGGAATAAAATTAGCGGGAAAGGCAGCTTCGAGTATAGAGGGACCCTGGGTTATTTAGTGCTCTCTGGCGGAGTGATGAGGTGTTTTACCGACGACCATAGCAAGGCCCTCCAAAGGGTAGGTGGCATGATCATTCACTCTCACTTCCAAAGTCTGAAACAGTGAAAAAGTACGGTGGAAATAAAAGCAAGTCTCATGCCTTTGAATTCTCAGTTTCCTTCAATTCCACAAAATACCACGACATCTTACCGGTGGGGTTCTAAATTCAGGTAACGGGCGATTGTCCTTGTTCCTCAAACCCCCGTGTGTTTTTTCCAATACTTTCCTGGGGACAAGTCTTCTCTTCCTCCTATAGTTTAAGATTGCCCCTTAAACAACAAGAACCGCAATCAGGTTTGGGTTACCGTTTGGGCTGAGGTCCTGTTTCTGGAATGATATTTTGTAGCCACATCCCAAAATATGAGAGTTCCAATACGATACTCGGACCAGGACCATTCTCTTTGTCTACCCGAAAGGTCACAATTCCTTTCATTCTTTATGTCCTCAACCAGAGTTTGCTCTGGGAAATCGCTGAATGTAGTTTATGTGCAGTTCACGTCTAGGTTTCCATAAATGTGGGTAACTGGTACTGCACCTCTCAATAAAGCATTCAAAGTAGTAAATATACGTTGGGCACAGGACAACCTTCATTTTACCCCTTAAAAATTGAGGAGGGTGCAAAGAAGATGACGAATTGCATAAACAACGTAGAAAAGACAGAAGGGACTCACAGAAGTTTGTGTGCATTTAAAACAATTTTGTGTTAGTGCATCTTACTTTTCCACCAGAGTCTTAAAGACCCTTCAACTGAATTCCTCTCAGAATTCATCTCAACTTGGGGATGCTTGTCTTTCTAGTGAAATACTTCTCTCCTCAAGGTCCTGCATGATTTTAGCAAGATTGAGTAATATCTTACGGTTTGAGTCCCCAGTCTCTAAAGCCAGGAAGGGAAATGAACTTTGGAACTTCAGCATAGGCCATCCCTTCCAATCAGAGCTACATTCTCCAATGACCCATCATAATATGGGAGAGCAATGTGCAAATCTTCTGCTATTTTAGGTCACAGCTTTAATCCTTTATTGATCGATCTTCTAGATGGGTGAGGATGATGGCAGATGGACAATTTTCTTTTCTTTCTAAGAGGCTAACGAATTTCCCTTCCCTTGAAAGTCAACTCTACCGACTCTTGAACTTAAGGTTACATTGAAGGCAATCCCCAAGACTTCAAAGATAGCCTAGAAATCTCCCTTTTCTGCCCAAAATATTAGGTCCTGCAATAGCACTGAATCCCAAACTCCCCACCCCCAATCAATCAGCAAGAATTTACTAAGCATCTATTATGTTCCATGAGTTTTGCTAGATTCTGAGTATGGAAAGACAAAAATGAAATAACATCTGCATTGAAGGATCATAATATGTACTTGCAATGGGGTAGGTGATCTGAGCTCAAATTTGACCTCAGATGCTTACTAGGTCTGTGACCCTGGGCAAGTCACTACATGCATTTACCTTAGTTTCCTCATCTGTAAAATGAGAGGTCTAAGGAAAAGGCAAACCACTCCAGTATCTTTGCCAAGAAAATCCTAAATTGGCTTATGAAGAGTTTGACATGACTGAAAATGACTGAACAATCATCACCACAAAGGTGATTTGTGACCAATTATTTTCTACCCTATCTTCCCAGTTGAATTATATATTAACTTTCTAATGCAGCATGATTGGTTGAATAATGAATGGTTCCACATCTCTGCTACAGTTGGGGAGAGTCAGTCAGGTCACTTAGTAATCTATTAATCCATTCATGCCATCTGTCGTCCTGGAAATCCTTATGTGAATTCTAGCTCCCCGATTTCTGGCAGCTTAATGTCCCTACCTTTCAAAGCTTACAAAGTAAATTTAACCTTCTTCAATCTTACTCACCTAAAACAGGAAAGCAAAAATATAAAAAGTCAAAAGAAAGATCTTTGGTATTTACAAGATGCATCTTGGCTTGCAAAGTGTGTGTGTGTGTGTGTGTGTGTGTGTGTGTGTGTGTGAGAGAGAGAGAGAGAGAGAGAGAGAGAGTCTCCTTTTTACAACATTCTCCTCCCCTCCCCCAACATCCATTAATCAAGAAAAGTCCACCATTTCTTATTACCCAAGAGATGGTACAGGAAAGCAAGGAAACATATTCATCAAAACAGACAAGTGCAATACTAATTGGTAAAACCATACCAGATTTCAAAGGCAGCTATTTAATCTTGGATTATATTTATCAAAATATATAGAGCTGTCTAAGACGTGTCTATCTATATAACGATCTATTTACCCATCTGCCTATCTATTTATCTCTCTGAACAAGTTAACAGACAGATTCAGGACCCTTGAGTTAGAACTCCTGTGACTCCTGAACAAGATGAAAGCTCAGTTTAATAGGGAGAGAAGTGGCCACCCTTAACAGTCTCTAGGTGTGCAAGAGTTGAATTAAGTAGCAGGTTTGGGAAGTAGCTTTCACCCACATCTTTGGTTGTGGTGGAGTATCTACCATATGCCATTCAAAATCCATAGCTTTCTCCAACTTGCCCTCTCTCTTCTGCTTCTCTCTTAAAAGTCAGTCAGTGAATCAGGAATCATATCTCCCATCCAGTGAGCAGTCATTGTACTATATTTCAGGGAACCGCCAAATGCTCAGGGAGACTAAATTTCAGTTTATTAATAGATTGATTTGCTATAGGAGAAGTGGTCAGTCCAAGTTATAGGTGGAACGGAAGGTGAAGAATCTTACAGTGCCTTGAAGTGGTTCCCATCATATCTAATTTCCTTCATGGACAATGAAGAACTTTAGGATAGAGAAAGAGAAAGGTAAGGAGTAGAGAAACACACACACACACACACACACACACACACAGACGGGGGAGGGTGGGGAATATAACTTTTCTATAGTTATATGAGGGAAGAAAATAGTCCCCATAATATGTCAAAGGATTACTGGGGGAGAAGGTACATCGTGGGCAAGAGTGGGAGTGGTCTTCTACTGAATGAGCATCTCGGCATTCCCATCTGCTCGAATTTACCGAACTAAGGTGAAGTAGTGTTTGAATATGCTGGACTGGGAAAAAAACAAAACAAAAAACAAAAAAACCCAACAGTTCTGGAGAGTCTCTATTTGGGAAATAGGAGCGGAGTCACGAGGGGTAATAGACCCCAAATTCTGTATACCACATAGGGGGGAGTGACTACGTAAGGTCAGGGAAGGTGGAGTTCGGGTTTTGGATCAAGAGATAATCTAAGAGAGGAATGAGGGAGAAGATGAGGTGGAAGGGAACATGCCCTTGTAGCCTGCGTCAAGCATGACTGAGAGGACAATTATCCCCAGTGATCCCAGAATGTTTTGCTTTCCATTCCCGCCTAGTTTAAATTATCTCGGTGCATATAAATTTTCCCCTCTCCTCCACGCGACCCTTCAACTTCTGCAAATTCCATATTTCCTAAAGATTCAGGTTTTCCATCTTCCTTAAGGGTGATAGTAAGGTAGATCTCTCCCATATAAACGCTATGGAATCTCAGGATAGGATATGAAGCAGCTTTCCGAAAGTACTTTGCCCCTCCGACTTTCTTGTCTTTCCATACTGCACACGTCTAATGACCTAGACTTTTGCGTGGTGGAAGTGACCTCAACAAACGCAATGAAGAGCGGTGTGCAAATGTATAAAGCTACCCTCGATTCAAATTCTAAACCATGCAGAAACCCGAGATCGAACCAAGGATCTTTAAATCTTCAGTCCAACGCTCTCCCAACTAAGCTATTTCAGCTTCAGAAGTTCTGAAATTTTGTTTTGTTTTACTTTTTAAAGTTTTCATTCCTAAAACTATTTCTCCTTGTTTCTGGTTCCAAAAAAAAGTCGATTTTACTCGTTCTAAACTTAAGGAAACATTTTAGGAACAGGAAGGAAAATGACACAGAACCTGAATGTTTAAAGTTATACCAAGGACTGTGGGTCCCTCACTGGTCTTTCTTTCTCTAAATGGGGATGAAGCAGAAATATTTTAATCTAGTACTGAGGCCCAGGAGGTTGTTTTAAGAAAACGTGTGATTTCTTTGAAAAATTGTCTATCAAGAAGACCAAAGGATCTGTAAATTCATCACTTTGGTGAGGCCACAGACAGAAGTCATTGTGGAACGTTATCGTAGCGGATCTCAGACTCATTTACTCTAGGGAACTCCTAAAGTTGTATCAGACTGAATCAACGAATGATTATAGGACTAGAACAAACTCGCACAATGCACGTATGGTTTCCCCACGTCTGGTACACAGAGCTAGCCGTCTCTCTCGGTTAAGCATATATCCTGTGACATCTGTGGGTGTATTAATAATGGATCTGAAGAACCTCTGTCCCTTAAGAAATTACGCCTGACTTCTACATACTCTATTAGCAATTTGAGACCCTAATTTGAAATTAGGATCCAAGTGTGATGATTCTGTGGTCCCTGATTCAGAAAACGGTTTTCTATAATGATTTTTACAAATATTTTCCATTTGATTTTTTATTAAATTTTACTTTCTTCAATTAACAAAGATTTATTTTCTTTCCCACCTTTTCTCTCCAGACTCATCCCCCCCCCAAAAAAAACCCCAAAACTCTTGTAACAAATATTCATAGTCAAGGAAACAAATTTTTACATTGTCTATGTCCAAAAATGTGTCATATTCTGCCTATTTAGTCACTCTCCTTTCTATCGGAGATACTTCATCCTCAGTACACTAGTATCATGGTAGGTGATTGCATTGATTAGATTGGAGTTACTCAGTCTTTCAAATCTGTTTATTTTTACACTGTTGTTATAGTATGAATTGTTCTCCTAGAACAGGTCGTTTTACTCAAACAGATCTTCCCAGGTTTCTCTGAAATCATCCTTTTGGTCATTTCTTACACTGCAATAGTATTCCATTATATAGCTATATCATAATTTCTTCAGTCATCCCCCAATTGATAGGCACCACCTTACCATCCAGATCAGAACTGCTAAAAATAATTTTTTTTGGACATATGAATCCTTTTCCTTCTTCTTCAATCCATTTCAGGTATAAGCCTAGCAGAGGTGTCATTGGGTCAAAGTTGAGTCTACTTCATCTTTCCAAATAACTTTCCAAAGTCTGTACAGTGCACTAATATGCCTGCCTTCCCACAATTCTGCCAATACTTGATATTTTTTTTCCTTCTTTCTTTTGCTTCTGGTCCTCCTTCCATTTATATCCTTAAAAGTCCTAAAAAAAAAAAAGGTGTTTGCTGAAAATATCCATTTGTACATTCTACCATTACCTCAAATTTATCTTACCTTTATAAACTAGAATATTATTTGGTTGTCTCACCTTTTATTACTAAGGACAGGGGGAAAAAAAGCTCCCTCCAGGGAGCCTGGGTAGCTCAGTCGGTAGAGCATCAGACTTTTAATCTGAGGGTCCAGGGTTCAAGTCCCTGTCCAGGCGCTTCCATTTTGACTAGAATTTATGGGCACCCATTGTTTCTTTTCCTGTTACTCTTGTTGCCCATTTTTAAAAATATCCTAGGTGTCTTTTTTTTTAATCATGGTAGGGTCTCTTCTTTGTGTAGGATGTGAAGTCTTCTGAGTTGGTTGTGCAGATTTTAACTATAATAGTCAAAGAAATATCAGAACGGTAAAAAGTTACCTAGAGACTTACTTTTCTCTTTCTCTAGAAATCAACTGATTGTTTAAGGGAGGCAGTCTTCTGTTTCCTCAGGCCTATATAAACATAAACCTCAAGCTAGAATTTTTCATTCTTTATGGACAATTCTCCTCCCCTCCACTCCCATTTTGGGGAAAACAATCTTTGCAAATAATTTTCTTAGCATTTCAAATGAAGTTAAGTGTTAAAAGGATCTGTATATACAAAAACATTTATAGCAACTCTTTATTTCAAGGTGGCAAAGAATTACAAATCAAAAGGGTGCTCATCAAATAGTGACTGGAGGAACAAGTTATAGATCTTCATGTGATGTGATGGAATATTCTTGTTTTGTAAGAAATGAGGAAAGGGATGGCTTCAGAAAAACCAGGAAAGACTTTTATGAGCTCATGTAGAGTAAGGTGAGCAAAAGTAGGACAATTTACACGAATAACAGCAATATGGTAAAGACAAGTGATTCTGTAGGACTTAGAAATTCTGATCAACCCAATGACAGACCAAAACTCCACAGGACACAAGATGAAACATGCTACCCACCTCCAGATGGGTGATGGACTCAGAGTATAGACTGAAGCATATTTTTCAGGAGTGGGGAGATATGGCCAATTGAGGAATTTATTCTGCTAGACGAAACATGTTTGTAACATGAGTTTTGTTTTCTCAGCTGAGGGAGAGAGTGGTGGGAGAGAGTGAATGAAGATCTGAAAATAAAATTTCATTTAAAAGAACTAAAATGTATTATATTTTTTAAACATCACCCAAATAAATCTTAGACAAAACAATATAGCAAATAGCATCTATTTCTTGAGAAATTAATTTATAAATCTCATCTTTATCACATAAAATAATGAACATAATGATAACATACTAATAGTATTTATATGATGTTTAAATATCCTATCTCCATCAAAATCTCTCGAAATGTTATGTTATTGATGCCATTGCTATATTCCTAATTCTTTCAAAACCACAAGTTGAGAGATGTTTTGTCTTAATAAGTTATAGTAGAAAACTTGTTTTATATAAATGTTACCAATAGTAGCAACATTTGTATTGCTTTATTTAATACACTTTTTATTCTCATGTCATAATATTTCTGAAAAAAAAAAAAAGGTTAGTGGGGTGGCTAGGTGGCGCAGTGAGTAGAGTGCTGGCCCTGGAGTCAGGAGGACCTGAGTTCGGATCCCACCTCAAACACTTAACACACACAAACAAAAATCCTAGCTGTATGACCTTGGGCAAGTTACTTAAACCCAATTGCCCTAAAAAAAAAAAAGGTTAAGTAAACTGTCAAAAGCTAATCTTTACCCTTCTGGTTCAAAATAAAATAAGATTTATGTTATACTATTTGACTATGTAGCAAATGGGTTACTTATTCATATTTAGAAATATTTAGGTCTTTGAAATATAATTAAAATTGCTTCTATAGGCTAATCTATAGTACTGTGAGAAATGATTCATTTGGAGGCCTACTCTATTCCAAGCAGTGTTAATCAGTTTGATATGATTCCATAGGAGTAATGATTATAAGTTCTATATATTAGACCCCAGAACTGTGAACTGCAGATTGTAAATTCACTTGCTTAACCATAGGAAGCTAACTAGAGGCTCTCCACTCTTGTTTTTACTTGTTCTGGTGACCAAGCCCAGCATGGCAGAGGTGACTCCATTACTTGGAAAGTCTTCCAAGTTATTTTTGTACCTCCAGATCATGTCTCTCATTCAACACGTGAATCATAGGTGACCATCCTATGACTCTTAGTCAGTGGAGATGGCCCATGCTTTGCTCACCATGAAACCCCTCCTCCTCTCTCATATATATATAAAATTTCTAACTGATGCATCATTTTGGCCCTCGAAGCAAGATCTATCAATCAATGAGATTGATTAGGAGGAGAATCAATGAAATTCTGCATTTTGTGTGGCTCCCATAGAGTATTCAAGCATCAAATCTGGTATCAAATCTTATAAAAATAAGGCCCTGGAAGATGGGGGTATCTCAAATCATAAGAAAGATCTATCCACTTCATTAGAGGGGACCATGGACCTTCTAATAATAAAATGCCTCACAGCTCTGCCTCTAGTTTTTCTTACAAAATGGGAAATTATAATCCCCACAGTCTTTACCTCTATTTCATTTACAGGGTAGGTTTTTAAAAATTGGTAAACACATAAAATACGATTTTGCATATTTATTTTCTGCAACTTTTTCATAAATCTGATAACTTTGTGTTTCTGGATCACAGTATGAATCTGAGGATCTTGAATTGATTTATTAAGAGTATTCGTTTTTTTGGAAAATATCTACCAATACATGAATTTTAGGTGGAATTTTTTTGTTACAGAATGAATTTGCTTCATCTTTACTCTAAGAAAAGTGGCAATTTCTTCTTTTAGTTGAAAACCCTTTTATAGTACTTTGGTGGCTGGGTGTGATGGCATAGACCTGTAATCTTGGCTGTTGAGGGAGGCTGAGGCTGGTGAATCACTTGTTTTCTGGAATCCTAGGTTGAAGTAGGGATGAAACCAAAATCTGGTGTCTGAACTAAGTCTGGCACCAATATGGTGAAACACTGGTAGGTGAGAGGCACTAGGCTGTCTAAGGACAGGTAAACCTGTCCAGGTTGGAGAAACTGAGCAAGTTAAATCTTCCCTGCTGATCAGTACTGAGAATTGCCCAGTGAAGATCCTGCAGTACTTCTGGGTCTACAGAGATAGAGAAATTAATAAACAAACAATTAATAAATAAATAACTTTGGCAGAAGAAAATCAGTATGTTTCACTATTGATATATGATTTTCACAATCATAGAAGTGCTACCTTATGATAACACATTTTTTTGCAAAAATACTTTCTTTAAGTGAGCTTTTAAAAATATGGTTGATTACTCTCTTAATAACCTGAAAATCAGTATATATATTTCTTGATTGTAGGATATTTGATGTGTCCAAGTTGGGTCCTCTTTTTAAATGTATGCTTACAGACCTAAATTTTCTTCTGATGTCAGATCAGTTCCATTAGTAGAGACTACAATATATGTTCCCATGTTGTATCATTTTTATTTATAGATTTCATTAAGCATATTTAAATCTTCTATTGTGATATTGATATCAATGAATAAAGTAATAAGTCTTCACAAGCAAAAATTTCAACAACATATTGTACCTATATAACCAAATGAACATCTTCAATTATGTCTGTTGCTTCATCTAAAGCAAAATAAAATTTTGATTTGTCAAATAATTAATGATAAAAGTCTTCAGAAATACTTGTCATTCTTTTCACTATGGAATTATCTGATATGGAGGCATTTGAAGCACATATGTGACCATACTAATAGCTACAGAAAGCACCTATCAAATGAGACTATCTAAGTATAAAGGGAGGCTAGTGTCACAGTACTGGGCCTGAAGTCAGAAGACTCATCTTCCTGAGTTCAAATCTGACCCCAGATATTTACTAGCTGTGTGACCCTGGGCAAGTCATTTAATCCTGTTTTCTCCGTTTCCTCATTTGTAAAATGAGCTGGAGAAGGAAATGACCAATCACTCTAGTGTTATCCAAGTGATCCTTGCCAAGAAAACCCCAAAGGAGATCCTGAAGAATCTGAGAGGACTGAAAAATCATTGAACAACAATAAGTCCTGGTTTTTCCTCGAGAAGAGGCTGCAAATCAGAGCCTTCCTGATATACTGTGATCCAGGGATGTGCCCTGTTCTGGGATCACTTCCAGAAGGTGTTGGCTCTCCCATACATTCTTAAACACTATTCATATGGCTTGGAAATCATCAAAGGACATGATAATCATGAAGGCCTAAATTGACATCGCTGTTTGGCTTCTTGAAATTGAACAAAGAGTATTAGAAAAAGAAGTGACCTATAATTACCTTCTTTTGTGTCATTACTCTATAAAAACCTTGCTCACGGTATCTATAAACTGATTGCTTGACAATCACACCTGGACCACCATTTTTCAAACTTTCACGGGCTGGTGTGTCAGTTTAGAGCTGGCTTAAGGAACCACTCAAGTTATCTCTACAGTCCAAGAATTGAAAAATGATTTAATATCTCACACAAAAATCAACCAAAATATACAAAAGAAAGTGATAACATGATTAACATTTTTAAATTACTGATTAATGCATTTTGTTTTTACTTGACCATGATTTCCCAATTATTCCCCTAGAGTACATTCCCTTATAACAACACACATTAAATGATATCATTCATACAGCAGTTATGGCTCTATGAATGGTATAGTATGTAACACTTTATTAACTCTAGATGAAACATGCCACTTCCACTGATAAAATTATATTTGTTTCTGATTTTGAGCTATTTGAAAATCCCAAGGATTTCGGTGGCAAGAGCTTCATTTTCTGGGTCTTTGGCAGCAGCATCTAGAGTTCCTGCAGGAGAGGTTACCAGGCTGCATCTCCATTTCCCCAGTGTAATGGCTCTGACGTCACAGCACTGGAAGCATTGTCGTTTTCAAGCCCCTAGAGTTCAGTGACAGAGTAGTCTCCATTAGGGTATATGAGGAAATGGTAGTCAAAGTAGTAGTGGTAGCGGTTTGACTTGCCTGATGCAGCCTCCTGTCTCTTCCTTAAGGTGCCTTGTTCTTTTAGCTAGTGCCCAGGGAATATATTAATAACTAAAAAAAAAACTTGCTATTTTACGTCTCATTATTTTTTTTTGTACTTAAGCTAAGTTTAATTGTTAATTTGAAAAACTAATAATAATTATGTTTTAGTTTTTTAGTTTGATGAAAAAAACGTCCTTTATGATTTATTTAGGTTTCAGTAAATATTCCCCAAAACAAATAGAAAATAACATTTCCTCAGTACATAACTCTTCATGGAAATAGAACTTATGCAAAATTGTTCAAAAGTACATACTACTTCTTTTTTATTTTTATACTTTTTTTTTATTTGGAGGGGCAATTGGGGTTAAGTGACTTGGCCAAGGTCACATGGCTAGTTTTTGTGCTAAGTGTCCGAGGTCGGATTTGAATTCAAGTCCTCCTGACTCCAGGGCCGGTGCTCTGTTTAACTGCACCACCTAGCCACCCCCCATCTTCTTCCTTTTTAAATTTGAAGTAGAGGTAGTATTTACAGTTGCCTTCTTAGCGCAGTAGGCAGCGCGTCAGTCTCATAATCTGAAGGTCCTGAGTTCGAGCCTCAGAGAGGGCAAAATGTTTTTTTTTTTTCTGTCCTAGAAATCAACCTTAGTATTTACATCTCTATGTCCTGAAAGGTAAAATAAGAAATTTACAAGTCAATGGAAGAAATCTCAAAGGTTAAGATATATCTCTTTTTCTTCGAAGTGGATGATGGGAGTGGAGGGTTGGGGGGAGGAGTTACAGAGTGGGCTTGGGAAGGGCGAATCAGTCACCATCAAAAAGAAATGTTGGCAAGACCCTCGACTCCCAGAAAAATAAAGGAGTGTGCACACACTTGAAAATATCGAACAGTGTCGAGTTAACAAGCATTTATTAAGCGCTTACCATGTGTCAGGCGCTGTGCTAAACTCTGGGGAAAGGCAAAAGCCAGTCCCTGCTCTCAAGGGGCTCACAATTTAATGGGGAATGGAACAGGCACGTAACTATATACAAGCTTATTATTAAAATAGTGTTTTCCAAAGAAACAAATAAGCCCAGACCACTTTAAAACTATGCAAGATTCAATGATTTGAAAGCAAACTATTTTAGAATCTGACATTTAGTCTTTTGGACGTTGACTAAAGCCACAAAGAGACTTGCTAGAAGTAGGATTTCCATTTGGAAGATTGAAAGTAAAGTGAGGAATGCCAAAGCTTTTGTCAGCTCTTGGCACATTCCCAAGCACATAGTGGGCGATTCAGAAATGCTTGTTGACTCAACTTGACTGATTGATTTAATTTCCTAAGATAAAGAGGAGAATCCTTTCTTTCTTTCTTTCTTTCTTTCTTTCTTTCTTTCTTTCTTTCTT
>NW_027185782.1:3556999-3570274 GCF_028583685.1 Petaurus breviceps papuanus | reverse complement strand
TTCTTTCTTTCTTTCTTTCTTTCTTTCTTTCTTTCTTTCTTTCTTTCCCCTTCCTAGCATTTGGATAAATTAGTTGGACAGAGCCCTTGTCTCAGTCTTTCAGAGGTAGCAATACATGACAACATTTGTTTTATTTAAACTGGCTGTGTGATATTGGGGAAGTAACTTAACATTATTAGTACCTTAGGAAACTCTTAAGAGTTTAAATTTAGTCTTCTGGGAATTCAATATATCAATGAAATCTCAAGTCCAGTCTCAAATTCTTTTGAGGTGTTACCCTCCTGGGACAAAAGTCCATGGGTTTTTCCCTCAATTTGACCAAATAAAATAGAAATTTATTGTGTGGGGGGGAGGAAGAAAAGAAAGGGGGAGCAGGAGAGGGAGAGAGATTTATAATCCTTCATAGTTGTATCATCAGATGAACTTCCTGTCTCTCACTGCCCCCATCTTTTCCTATATATATAAAAATTGCTATTTATAGGGACAGTCAGGTGGCTCAGTGAGTAAGAGCACCGGCTCCAGTGTCAGGACAACCTGAGGATCAAATCTGGGCTCAGATACTCAGCACCACACCCAGAAATAACTGGCTGTGTAACCTTGAGCAAGTTACTTAACCCCGATTGCTTTAAAAAAATTGTTATTTATGGTTCTGATTATTCACAGTAAGAACAAAATAAATGTTATTGAAGTAAATCCCTTCTTTCAAGTATTCTAAACCCTTACCAGATAGGATGTCCATAGATGTACAATGAAGATACTGCATGTGATGGCTATTCATGTCCTTTCTAGTTCTGATATTCCCTTTCCTTTTATATCTGTTACAGATATTAGGAGAGGACAGGGAACAAAGGACCTGGAGCACCAAGTACTGTATTAATTTTTTAAAAAATCCAGTTTGTTGTTGAATTGGGAAAATGGCCCCATCTATCAAAATTAACCATTAATTGAAACTATTATGGAGTTTGGTCCCTCTATTCCCCTTGCCCCTGCCTTTCTTATTGCTATAGAAGACATTATCCTCCCAGTCACATAAACTCTCAATCTAGGGGTCACCCTGGATTCCTCCACATCCATGCTGTGCCAAGGTCTGTCAATCTTACCTTTGTGAAATCTCTCTAATATCCCTTCTCTCCTCTGAGACTGCCACCATTAGTGCAAACCCTCATCACCTCAGGCCCTGATGACAGAAATAGTCTGTTGGTGGATCTGCCTACCTCAAATCTCCTCCCCACTTTGATCAATTTTCCATTCAGCCACTAAAATTATTTTCCTGAAACACAGGTACAATCATGTCATACACCTATTGAATAAACTCCAGTGACTTCCTATTGCCTCTAGCAACAAATATAAAATTCTCTATTTGTCATTCAAAGCCCTTCATAACCTAGCCCCCTCCTATTTTTCCAGTCTTCTTACACTTTGTCAAACACATACTCCTCCATCCAGTGACACTAATCTTCTAGCAGTTCCACAAACAAGACATTGCATCTCTCAACTGGAACTGAGATATGCCTGTAACTCATACCCTCCTCTATTCTGACTACTGACCTGTTTGGCTTCTTTTGAGTTCCAACTAAAATCCCATGGTCTGTTGTTTAGTCATTTTCAGTTGTGTCTGACTCATCCTGACCCCTTTGGGGATTTTCTTGGCAAAGATACTTGAATCATTCACCTTTTCCTTCTCCAGCTCATTTTACAGATGAGGAAACTGAGGCAAACAGGGTTAAGGACTTGCCCAAGGTCACACAGCTAATAAGGGTCTGAGGACAGATTTCAATTCAGGAAGATGTGTCTTCTGACTCCAGGCCTGGCACTCTATCCATTTGGCCCTAATCTTCTTAATTCTAGAGCCTTTTGTCTTTTAATTATCTTCTATTTATGCTGTATATAGCTTACTTTGTATATATTTGCTTGTGTGTTGTCTCCACCATTAGATGGTCAACTTCTTGAAAGCAGGAACTGGCATTTGCCTCTTCCTGGATCCCTAGAGCTTAACAGAGTGCTTGGCACACAGTAGGCACTTAATAAATGTTTATTGATTGATCTTTTAAAAATGCCTTTCTCTCTCATCCATTATCATCCTCTTATCCATAATAAGTAGGAGTCTTATTCATTCTTTAATTCTCCTTTTGTGCACAGATAGATAAAAATTATTCTGATTGCCTTTCCTATGAGAAGGCATGTATTATTCTTTTCCCTCGTATCAATAATTTTTCACCAGACTGAACTCTGGATTTCATCATGTCACAGAAATCTCTTCATTCTGGAAGACCACTTCAGTCCTGGAATTTATACATGCAAAAGATATGGATTAATTAAAATGATATTTTAAAAGTGTTACCACAATACCTAGCACACAATAGGTGTTTAGTAAATGTTTGTTCCCTTTCTTTCCCCATGCCTCCAGCTCCCACTCTCTGATTGTATGGCTCCTACCAGAACATCCATCAAAGGAGGACCCTCTAGCCTACCATCTCATCAATTTTCATCAACTTCTCCATCATGCTCCTGGGCAAGGAATCCCTCACTCTTTTTAGACTTCCTTGTCTATACTATCTCCTTCTCTTAGAATGTAACTCTGTGAGAACACAGACTTTCTTGTTGCTCCTGTTTGTATTCTCAGATCTTAACACAATGCTTTTGCACATAGTAAATGGTTAATAAATGCTTGTTAACAATTGACTGACTTCCTTTGAAGTCATGTGGTATTTTGTATCTTGTGTTGTTTATTGCATTCTTCCTAAATTCTAGCTATTTGAATATTTGTCTTATGCCCCTGGTAAATTATAACTCTCTTGAGTGCAAGAACCATGACCTATTTTTCTTTGCATTCTACCATAATGCCTATCATAGTTCCTTGTACATAGGTGCTCAGAAAATACTGTATTGATCCAAACATACACCACTGTTTTTGACCAAACCTAAGTCCAACCTATAACAGATGCTGTTTTTTGGTGTGTAGTTATGTATTTATTTATTTTCAAAGACTGTCAAGAGACAGTCTAATGTGGTGGAAAGTGAAGGATTTGTGGTCAGAGGACCTAGGTCTCTCTCAGTTGTGTCAGCTATTTACTATCTTTAGGACCTTAAGCATTTTTCTCTTTGGTAAAATGAGGGTGTTGCATTCAAGTATCTCAAAGGTCCCCTCTATCCATGAATCTATGATCTCGTTTTAGTGATATCTTTTTGTCTATTGATGGATTAACAGGTGTTTAGATGTATTCATGTCTTCATTACTGTTGAGGGCAAAGTTAGTAATTCACATCTTGGCCTAAGAGGAATGTAATTTGTCTTTGACTTGCTTGTTGGTGTGTGTGTGAGGAACTTGTCTTCTAGGTGATTTAAATTAGTTCACATTAATTAGGGAAAGGATGTGGTCAAAAACAATTCTGGGTCACTTGGATTTACTGTAGTTTTGTTGATTTTCATATTGCCTTCTCAATGTGTTGCAGTTATAAAAATAACTCTAGATTCTTGCTTTCATGAGGAAAATAAAGTAGGTTACCTGCCATGTTGGTGTGGCCTTAGGAAGCCCTCTACCCTTTTCCACAGCCTTTCCTTTCTATTTCATAGACAAAGAATTTTAAAGCTAAAAGTTACTTTAGGGGTGACTATGTGGTTCAGTGAATAAAGCACCAGTCCTGGAGTCAGGAGAACCTAAGTTCAAATCCTGCCTCAGACATTTAACACTTACTGGCTATATGATTTTGGGCAAGTCACTTAATTCCAATTGCCCCTCCAAAAAAGCAAAAATAAAAAAAAATAAAGTTACTTCCAACACCATTACAATGTATACCTAAACAAGAATCCCTTCTAAAACAATCAATTTTGTAATTGTTCTTTAAAAAAAAACTCTCAATTTGGTCATCGATTTTTTTATACTCAACATGAAGTAGTTTTAGTCTCTGATACTTAACATGTGATTAAACTTTCTAATCCTTATTTTCCATATCTGTGAAATGGAGAGAATACTATCTGTTCTACCTGTCTAAAAGACTTTTTTTAAGAAAGAAAGAAGAAAAAAAAGAATGTGCTTTGTAAACCTTAAAATACTATGTAAATGTGTTAGCATTACTATTGCTCTCATTAGAAATGAAATGTGATTAACACTCTTTTGCTTCTCAATGTTGTTTATTGGAGACGAATTGAAGAGATAACTAAGGAGTTTAGGGTGCTTGATTTATATTTCTTTGAGCTAAGATTACTGTAAATATGAACAAGATACATGTTATATGGAATATATGTTTTTCAGCACACATTGTCCTGTAGGAGTATGATTCTAGTCAAGAATCTTCAAGAAAGGAAGCTTTGCTTCTATTTAAATACTTGTCTACATCAATTTATTTGGCAATTATGTGTATTAAACTATAAAACAGAATAGTATATTATACGGGTTTGCTTATTCAAGAAAATCTACATCATGTTTTCCAGTTTAATCTCATCAAGGACAAAGAAGAGTGCAATTTAATGGATTCTTTAGGCCGTTTGCTTTGGACAGAGATTTACAGGATTCAAAAAGGTGCTCCAGTGCTGGCAAAAGTCAGTGGATTGATGGCTGGTGTGAGAATGCCTTACCATAAGAGATAAATAGAAATGAGATGGATTGGATGACCAATTATTAGGGATTTCCCCCTTACTGGAGTTCTGGAAACAAGGACTTGGATGCCCAGTTGTTGGAGATGCTATAGTCAGAATTCTTGTTCGGGTATGTGTTGAACTAAGATGGACTTTGAAATCTTTCTTAACACTGAGACTTTGAATTTATGAAAATGAGAACAGCCTGAAACGGGATTTTTTTTCTTTTTGTAATGACAAAACAACTTCCTGCTATACCTCCCCCCCCCCCCCCCTTCGCTTCTTCTATTTGATTTGAACGTCAGTGAGCCATAGGAAGGGGATGTAGCTCAGTGGTAGAGCGCATGCTTCGCATGTATGAGGCCCCGGGTTCGATCCCCGGCATCTCCAAAGTGAAGTAGCATTTTTCTCTTCACTTTCTTAAATGTGTAACTCTACATTGTTTACAAACTGACCTACTAGTAAGGAATAAAATTCCAGAAACTTCCAACCTGTGCTTATAAAGCGGATAAATTTCATCTTAGAGCTGGTGACACGAAGAAAAATATGACAGGTGAGCGAGTCCATCTAAACTAGAGAGTTCCCTGAGAAGGACAAGTATAAGATGCGTTTTATACAATTCTATGCAAAAAGCATTACTGGAGCACCTTTTTGGTTATATGGCATTTTGCCAGGGCACTGGGGATGGAAGACCAAAACCTCAAAAGTCCCAGCCTTCAAGGATCAGAGCCTTATGAGCGGACACAAATACAATTTAATTTCAAGGAGAGAGTGCTACCACTAGGAAGAGTGGGAAAGGTCTTGATATATAAATTGTCATCTGCTCTGTCTTTAAAGAAATTTTGCTGGGCAAACGTGAAGAGGGAGTGCATTCCAGTTTAAAGATACTGCAAAATTTTCTTTGTGCCCAGGCTCTGGTGCCAGCACAAGAGCAGAACTGGAAAGTGATCTAACTCCAGGATGCAAGCTCCATAATTATTTTCTATGACTTTTGTATCATGTTTATCAAGCACAATGTTCATAGCAGGCATTTAAGAAATGGTCGTTGAATGAATGAATAAATGATCCAGGGTGATACTGAGATTGGGAAAAAAGATACAGGACTGAAGGATCCACTTTCTGAGTCAAGGTTAAGCACACTAGTGAATGAACGTCTTTCATGACTAAGAATAATAACTTCTCTGGTGCTTACGCTCTATTATAACAGAGTGAAGGACTGAATATAAAGTTATCTGCAAATCTTATTATTTTTGGTAAGACAGATGGCAGGCTTGCTAGCTCCCTTGTTCCTTTTTTCTTTCTTTCTGGCATTCACTGAAAATCCCCTTGGTTGAAAATTCACTAGACTTTAAATTCCTCAGGGGCAGAAATCTTGTCGTATCCACTTTGATAGCTCTAGTTGTAGCCTTTCCCCATATTCAGCACTCTGTGGATATTTTTTAAACAAGTGGAGAGAGAAAGATTTTTTTACTTGCATAGTAAATGTTTACTAGCATAAGAAAGATTTCCTAATTTACTAGCTTATGAAAGATTTCCTAATTCTGGATTCATTGTTCTCTCAAACTCTCTAATTGCCCCTTTCTGAGTCCAGTTCCTTCTCAGGCTGCTTTTTGGGGTCTCTTACATGTAAATTGTGTTCAAATTTAAATAAATTGCTGATATCCTAATATAAATATTTATAAAAGAGAGAAGTGTAATGGAAAGATTTAAAGCTTTTGTACATCACTTTAATAACTGGGTTATCATTGTTTTATGAAAAGGCCACTTAAAGTCAAGTTATGGAGCATTTATTAAGCACCTAACATGTGCTGGTCACTGTGTAGTCAATGGGGATAGTAGGGTCAAAGGAACTCAGTTTAATGGGACTGACAACATGCAAACAAGTATGCACAAAAACTGGTATATACAGAGAATAAATTGGAGATAATCAACATAGTGAAGTCACTAGGATTAACAAGAATCAGGAAAGACTTCTTGTAGAAGGTAGGATTTTAGGTGGGACTTAAAGGAAGGGATGGCATGAAATGTGGCATGAAAAGTGAGAGAAATCCAGTTATTGGGAAAAGCTGATGAGAGTAGGAAGATGGGGTGTCTTGTGGGAAACACTGAAAGTAGGTCAGTGTCATTGTAGTTGAGCAAGGTTCTAGATGACTGAAGGGGGCTATTTTCAATTGTCCTGATTCTCTATATTGTCATTGAACCCAGAAGGCTTCAGAAAAGAGGGTGAAGCTGGTGATTTTGCACAGCCTTCCATTACTTACATCCAATTCATGGCATCATCTTTCTGATGCCTTGGTCCCCTTTGAGAACAAAGGTCAAACAAGGAATGAATGAATCAGATGACTGGAAGGGTAAAGTGGGCCAGTTTATGAAGGGCTTAGAATACCACAGGACTTTATATAAATACAAACAGAAGAGCCTGTTAAAAATCACAAAATCTTGAATATAATAGGGAGTTACTGGACTTTCTTGAAAAGGAGGTTGACATAGTCAGATCTGAATTTTGGGAAGATCACTTTGACAGCTTATTGGAGGATTGACTTGAGTGTGGAGAGACATGAGTCAGGGAGACCAACAAGAAGGCTACTGTAATGGACCAGGCACGATGTGAGAAAAGCCTGTATCAGAGTGGCAGCAGAGTCAGAGAGAAAGTATAATATTTGAAATAAATTACATAAGTAAAATCGACTTGGCAACAGCTTGGATGGGGGTGTGTGAAATTGAGTGAGGAGTCACAGAGGACACCTCACTTATGAACTTGGGTAACCAGGAGGATTGTGGTGTTCTGCACAGTAATAGGAAAAATGAGAGGGGAAAGGGTTCAGGGAGACGAGTTCAATTTTGGACATATTAAGTTTAGGATATCTTGATTGCAATTAACTATCCCTAATAATATATTTGCAACTTCTCTGTACTTTAGTAGATGACTTAATGTTTCTTAGATTCCATTTCTAGGATTTTGTGAGTCCTGAGAAATGTGAAAGGAGGTGGGGGAAGTAGAGGGAGGTGGAGTTGGAGACTGAGGTTTGGGGAAATAGGTGGAATGAGGGAAGAGTCAGAGAGGAGAGGAAAGCCCATTTCGAGTGGGCAAAATAGCAAGAGCAGTGTTTTAGGAAATTCTGGCTGATCTGGCCACAGGAAAGGAAGGTCAAACTGGAAAGAATAGATAGATTGCCTTCCGTTAGGGCAGCAACATCTTAATATTTAAATTTTGTATCTGCTCCCGTAGCTCCTTACTGTGCTCAGTATATAGCGAGTACTTAGTATATAATTGCTGTTGAGAATTAGGCAAGATTGTTTAAGTCTGAATGTTTGAGGCTTCATAGTTTGAAAAATCAGGCGTCCTTGGGAGTTCTTATTGTGGGGACTGACATACTTCGTTAAATTAGGAGATAGGAGAGCATAATTTCCGAGGTAAAGAGCATGACTTCCTCTGATAAATGCATGGGATGGGGTTACTAGCGTAGGAGTTCAGTTGTCTGTAGTAGCCCCAAGGTGAGCTTGGTGGCCAACAAATAAGAGTGCCGGGCCTGAAGTCAGGAAGACTTCACTTAGGCAAGTTACTTAACCTTGTTTGCTTTGGTTTCCTCCTTTTTCAAATGAGCTGGAGAAAGAAATGGCAAATGACTCCAATATATTTGCCAAGAAAACCCCAAAATGGATCTTGAAGAGTCGGACACTAGTGAAAGGACCACCTAATCACACTAACTGAGTAGCCTTTTTATTAGACTAGGGAGCTGCCACACTTAATCACCTTTAAAGTATTTAATCTCCCGAACAGGAACACGCGATGTTTACAAAACTCGACGAGGATGGGATTCGAACCCACGCGTGCAGAGCACAATGGATTAGCAGTCCATCGCCTTAACCACTCGGCCACCTCGTCACTGAAAAAAATTCTTAGATCAGTTTTTCTTTCAATAGTTATTGAGGTGATTTTAAAAAAAAAAACATTTGTATGTAACTTCAGGATATTTATGTATCTGTATCAGAATGTATACATATAGTTTACATAAGATAACGTTCTTGTTTATTTTAAAGAATCGGCAAAAGATTTTGGAAACACGTTTGTAAAATTATTGTTCTCCAATCGTACATATATTTGCAAGGTCTTTTTTGAGGCTGTCTCCCTCACATCTGGTGCTTTCTCCCTCAGTTTGAATTAAAACTATTGTTTTTCCTGCCTTCTACCCATGAACAAAAATTTCAGGTCGTCAAGCCAACAAGCATATTCAGCACCGACTATTTGCCGGGCATTCTGCTTCGGCACTGAGGATAGAAAGGCAAAAGCTGCACCTATTACCAAGGTGCTTATAATCTAATGGGAGAGAGATCGTGTAAATAACTACGCATAAAACAAGATACGTGCAGAATCTTCTCGGAGGGAAGGACGAGCAGTCTATCATTAAGAAAAAGGAAATCTGCATCAGTACGAATCTCCAAAATTTCTGACTATATTCATAAAATTCATAAAAGGAAGATAAGTTATTGGATCTGGAAAGGCAAAGCAGGAACACAGAAGAAACTGGTAGCTCTGGTGAAGGAGTGGGGACAGTGGATAATGTGTTAGATATAGAGGGGGTAAGACGTTATTTTCCAAACTTTTTGTTTTCCTTTAGGGATTTGGGTAATAGGAAGATTCTCATGACTCCGGCTAGTGACCATCGAGTATCTGATACGGTCATGGAAGGTCTGAAGTGGCTCTGCAGGCTGCCTGCCCTGGGCTATGCTTACAAATGAGAGACTATAAAAGGGTTTAACGTGTGTTGGATCTGGTACGAGTGATGTAGGGGAGGAAGGGGGAAAGTGGGTTTTGGAGGAAGGAGGGAGTTGCTCAGAACATCCCAAGTCAATTGATTGCTTACTCCCTTCCCTCCTCCCCTCCCGAGCTGATAAAATTAGAGAAGGTACAGGAGGGGCAGGTAACTGAGATAAAGGGCTGAAGGGATCTTGAAACACAATCCAAAGAAAACCTACTTTTTGTGAGGTGTGAAAAAGCTCTTAGGCGTAGTTTGACTAAATTAAATAGATAATACTTATTGACTGACAGAAGGAATGGCAACCTCTGGTTTTAGAATTAAAATATAGACTTTAGGTAAGTTAAGTGACCTAAACAGCAATCATGCATTTTTTGGGAAAAAATGTATATAAGATCAATCATATGTAGATTAGTCAATTAGTGCTCCCAAACCTTTTAGACCTGATAGCGAAGTGAAACTTTAATGGTAAGTGCCTTCAGAAACAAGGTTTTTTTTTTTTTTCTCCTTGCAGTGGAGAAAAATGCAAACTCAAATTGTATCATTGCTAAAGATTCCTCATTTGACCATCATATAAAATGCTAATACTTGTTTCAATGCACTGATTGCTGGCATAAGCCAGAAACTCTAAATGCCTGAAAGAACCTAAAGGGATCATTGTATCATTTATATTCACTGTATTCTCATTGTTCATTTGACATCTGGCTGATTATGCCACGTTCAAGCCTCCCCACAATAAATCCTCCTAAAATATTAGTTTTGTGTTTGGTTTTGTTTTCATTGTGTGTGTGTGTGTGATACTACATACTTTTGGTACACTTATCTATTTATTTAGCATTTGATGCTAACCATTGTGGAATTTACCCTTCTAACTTAGAATGGGGCAGGGCACTTGCATAAGGACAGGGGTCAGGGGGTAGATGCTGATCTATCAAAGGAAAGTAAGAAAGATTGGTCAAACAGGTAGAAGGAGAATTAGAAGGGAACAGTGTTGGAAATCAATTAAATAGAATGTATAAAAGAAGAGATTATTAGTTTCAAATGATATAAGCCTATTAGGAAAACTAAGAAAAAAGCCACTAGATTTGGCACATCAGAGATCATTGAGAGCAATTTCAGTTGATGTGAACAGAACTAGATGGTAAAAGGTTGGGAAGTAAATGGCAAGTGAGGAAATAGAGATATAGTCAAAGTGTAAACTGTTTCTAGGAGGTTGCCTATAAAAAGGAACTAAGTTATTGGATGACAATTGGAATGAATGGGATGGTTGAAGCTATTCATTCATACTTGTGAACAGTCTGTGGAGATTAAAAAAGCAAGCTGCCAGCAGAGAGGAGGGGTTGGATCAAGGGCAAAACTAGTAGTTTGGATTTGGCAAGGAAGTGGATCTTTTTTTTTTTTTAAGACAAGAGTAAAGGAGGTGAGAAGTAGATGATGAAGAGGAATTTTAATGTGTGGAGTTAAAGGAGAAGATAGAGCTCAAAGTAGATGAATTCACATTTTCCAGTAGAAAGACTAAAAATAAAATGTCCTGCACTCAGGGAGCTTATGTTGTATTTATAGGGGCAAATATAGAGTAGTTTTGGAATCCATTGAACACTAATGACTGGGAGGGATGAAGAAGGGCTTTCTGGAAGAAGTTACATCAGAGCTGAAACTTGAAGCTGAGGCAGAGGTGAGCATGGATGTTGTTCTAGGCATAGGGTGGCATGAGGAAGGGCAAAAAATGGGGGAAATGTAGCATGGCAAATTAGGAAACCTCTAGAAGGTCCATTTGGCAGGAACACATAATTTGTTATGGGGAGGTTTTCAGTGCCAAGCTGAGGAATTTCTATTGTATCCAAAAGACAGTACCTCAACTCCATTCTTGCCCTCAGATTGTTTTCAGGCTTAATATCTCTAGTTTCTTTAACTAATCGTCTTGTAATATGGTTTTCAGAATAATCGCCAAAAGGTTTCTCTCTTTTGCATTGGTTCAATCTTTTTCAAGATTTGTATTTAATTTTCCCCCAATTATATGTAAAGACAATTTTTAGCATTCAAGATGTTGAGTTCCAATTTTTTCTCCTTCCTTCCCCTCTCCTCTTCCTAAAATGGCAAGCAATTTGATATAGGTTATATATGTGCAATCATATAAAACATATTTCCATATTAGTCACAGTTGTGAAAGAAAAAAACATGAAAAAACAAAGTGAAAAAAGTATGCTTTGATCTGTATTCAGAGTCCACCAGTTCTTTATCTGGATATAAATAGCATTTCCCATCATAAGTCCTTTGTAATTGTCTTAGATCATTGTGTTGCTGAGAAAAGCTAAGTCATTCATAGTTGATCATCACACAATATTGCTGTAACTGAGTACAATGTTTTCTTGGTTCTGCTCATTTCACTTTGCATCCATTTGTACAAATCTTTCCAGGTTTGCCTGAAATCTGCCTGCTCATCATTTCTTATTGTGCAATAGTATTCCATCATATTCATATACCACAACTTGTTTAGCCATTCCTCAACTGATGGGCATCCTCTCAATTTTCAATATTTTGCCACCATGAAAAGAGCTGCTATAAATATTTTCACACATGTAGGTCCTTTTTCCTTTTTTATGATCTCTTTGGGATACAGACCTAGTGGTATTCCTGGATCAAAAGGTATGTCCAATTTGGTTGCCTTTTGGGCGTAGTTCTAAATTGTTCTCCAGAATGGTTGGATCAGTTTACAACTCCACAAACAGTGCATTAGTGTCCCAATTTTCCCACATGTGCTCCAACATAATTTTCTCTTTTTGTCATATTAATCAATCTTATAGATGTGAGGTAATACCTTGGAGTGGTTTTAATTTACATTTCTCTAAACAAACTATTTAGAGCACTTCTTCTTTGACTATAGATAGCTTTGTTTTCTTCACCTGAAAATTTCCTGTTCATATCCTTTGACCATTTATCAACTGGGAAATGGCTTGTATTTTTATATATTTGAGAAAGCAATCCCCCAGGCTCACAACTTATGTGTCATCCTCAACTCCTTACTACCTTTTACCCTCTCATCTAATGTGTTGAAGGCCTGTTGATTTCACCTCCACATCTCTCATCTATGCCTCCATTCTCTTCTCTGATATTGCTACTATTGTAGTACAAAGGTTTATCACCTCACAACTGAAATATTGTAATAGCTCGAGGGTGGGTCTGCCAGTCACAAGTCTTTTCCCACTCCAATCCATTCTCCATTTAGCCCCCAAAGTGCTTTTTTTTCTAAAGGACAGGTCTGACCAAACCATGACCCTACTGAAACTCCTGTGCTTCCCTATCACCTTTAGGATCAAATACAAAATCTTCTGTTCAAAGTTATTCATAATCTAGTCCCTTCCCTAATGCTAGAGTTTTTAAGTACCTTATTCCTTGCCACATACTTTTCAATCCAGTGACATTGGCCTCCCTGCAGTTCCATGGACAGAACACTACATCTTTACATTTCATCAGAATGTCAACCAGACTTGGAAGCCTTCCTTCCTCATCTCTGCCTATTATCTTCCCTGGCTTCCTTCAAGTTTCAATTAAAATCCTACCTTCTACAAAAATCCTTTTTCATTTCTTTTTAATTCTAGTGCATCTGCTAATTATTTCCTATTTATCCTGTATAAAACTGGTTTGTCCACATGTTTGCATGTTGTCTGCCCCATTAAACTGTAAAGCTCTTTGAGGACAGGGACTGTCTTTTGCTGTTTTTTAATTGCCCGGTACTTAATACATGCTTATGGACTGACCATACTGAACATCTGATTCAGGATGAGTATCATATGTATGATCAATCATTTCCTGTCTGGAAAAATATACTAAAATTTCATATGTGGGTGGAGAGGGAAAGGGAGAGAAGGACAGGAAAGAGGGAATGAGTGGAGGGGGAGAGAGAGAGAGACAGAGAGAGAGAGACAGAGAGAGAGAGACAGAG
>NW_027185782.1:3533908-3556899 GCF_028583685.1 Petaurus breviceps papuanus | reverse complement strand
GAGAGAGAGAGAGAGAGAGAGAGAGAGAGAGAGAGAGAGAGAGAGTCAGTCTTTCATCGTACAGAGGTGAGAAGCTTCTTCCTTGTAATCCCCAGCAGGGCCCTTTTTCTTGAGGCATATTTGTACTATTCTCTTTCATGGTCCTGGTTGTACCTGGCCAACTAGGATACTAGATATTCCCCCCAACTCACCATTTTATCTCACATCTTTGGCTCTTTGCTCAGACTGCCCCCATAGCTAAGATGCACTTTCTGCACTGATGCCTTTGAATCTCCGGCTGTCTTTAAGATTCAGTTGATACCAGCTCACTTGTCCCTTGTGTTGTTAGTGTTCTCTTCCTTTCCTTAAACTGTTATTTTTTTCCATTGTTAAAGCTGAAAGGGATTTCAAACGTCATCAAGTCTAACCCTTTCATTTTACAAATGAGAAAATGACTGTCTAGGATGTTTAAGGTAGTGAGAGAGTAGAAGTGCTATTTTTGTACACATTGTATCTCCCTAGTAGAACAGAAGTTCCACCACTAGGTACTACTAGCACTTAGCACAAAGGCTTGTACATAATAGGTACTTCATAAATGCTTACAGAATTGAGCAAAAGGACCAATATGTAGGGAATGGGAGTGGAGGAGTTTGAATCAGGGATATCTTCTCCACGGAGTGAACATCTGGGCTTAACCTTGAAAGAAAAAACAGCTGAAAGGTAGAGAGATAGGCAGGAATTACATTTCAGGAAGGGTACTGAGCTGTTGCACAGAGTAGGTAGACGGCTCATCAGTGGATCTAGTTTTTAAAAATCTGCCCTATTATTGCCCGAAGTGATGCTCAGCACCATTCTCTACCATCAAGATTTCTCTAAGCACCCACCCTGAAAGTTCCCTTCATCCCCTTAGCTAAGGGGGAACCCTACCTCCAGAAATGAAGGTAGAACTCTTTGCAAGGCTCCTTCGTCCTGCTTGATCTCCATTTTGCATAAATTATACTGAGCATCGCAGCAATAACACATCAAACTTTTCTAAATCGGATTCAATGGACACATAGTGTGCTCAAACTGTTTGCTTTTCTGATTAGCTGTTCAAGTAGTCTAACAAGCAGCATAATATAAGTGAGTCTCTACTCCTAAGAGTAGAGACTGTAGTTTAAAAATAAATTTATCCTCATGGCTCTGGACATATGGCCTTGCACACAGTAGACCTTTAATAAACATTGTTATGTCAATTTCTTTTCCTTCTGCCATAGTTTCCTTCAGGTGTTTTCTTTTCTGTACATTCTCAAAGCAGAAAAGGACCCTTTTTGGTCCTACAAGTTGAGCTTGTACATCAGAAGAGAAGACTTCACGGTGTTTCTGCCTGGGACCGTTCGAGTATCAGACGAGTATCGTCACCACCACACAACTGAAACCCTCTCAGCTGCTTTGTTTCTTAGGTGAACAATTTGGAGGAAGACAGCCTCAGTTTTTCCAGTAAAGTGAGGAATTCATTCTGCTTTGAGTGAGCATGCTCCCTGGTGCTGGGTCCTATCTTTTTATTGAAATATCCCATTATTCCTACTTTCTGAACTCGGAATGGAGTATCTACCAATTTTGTACCCTTTTCTCTTCCCACAGAGATTATCTCTGGCAGTTAATCTTCAAGTCAACAGTTGCTACTGAATTACAAGCAGTGGGGCCGCTAGGTGGCGCAGTGAATAGAGTACCGGCCCTGGAGTCAGGAGGACCTGAATTACAAACAGACATCTTCCCAGAGCCTCAGCCTCAGTCTTGGGGACTGCTGTTTCTCTCTACACTTATGAGGAAAGTTGAAGTTTACATCCCGTTCTGAGACTCCAGACCTGGCTGTTCTCTCTGCCCCTTTCATTTTTCCCTGGTGATCCTTGTCGGTCCTGATGTCTAGAGATATTACATCACTTGCTTAAAGTCACACACGAAGCAAGTGGCAAAGCCTCTACATCCGCTGCCCTTTCCACGGCACCACAACGCGGTGGGATTTATAAAGCTGTTTTTCTTTCGCACAATAGAGTGTTGAGTTTGGGGGGGGGGGGTGGCGTGTAGATTCACAATTCACAGTAGAGTAAAAAAATAAAGCCATCAATAAAAAAATTCCAAAGACATAAATGTAATAACTATAATTAACAGCATTATCTCATAATATAATTATACAGGTGAAAAACAAAGAGCTTTCAAACTATTCTGGAAAACAAAGAGGAACTATAAAATAAAAATAAACCCCCCCCCCCAAACCAAACAAAACCATGCTTAAAATGGCTGTACCCTCTGGACCAGAGGTTTCACTGTTAAGATATCCCAATGAGGTTAAAGACAGCAACTTTCTATGTATATAAATCAAAGTATTTATAGCAGCACAAAGAACTGGGGGGGGGGAAAGGTGCCCATTAATGGAAGGGCGTAGCTAAACAGATTGTGGTATATGAATAAAATGGAGCTTTGTAGCCCTGTAAGAAACAAAGGACATGAATGTGGCTGAGAAGCATGGCAGACTTATGAAGTGATGCAAATGTAGTGAGCAGAAAAGGAAAAGAAAAGAAATAAAGATTAACAATATAAAAAACCAAACCAAACCAAATGTAGGGTAACTGTAATGACCAAGCTTGCTCTCCAAGAATTTGAAAAAATGTGCCTCCCATCCTCATTGGAGAGGTGTGAGACTACAGGTGTGGAACATTGTATACTGCCATAAATAGGTATGTTAGTCAGGTTGGCTGAATTACTGTAGTTTTTTTTTTTAATCTGTTAAAAATTGATGTGTCTGGATAGAGGGAAGAAGGAGGTACAAGTGGAAAGATGTAACAGATGTAAAGAATATAAATAATGTAAAAAGAAAAGTCATCCACAAAATTTATACACACATACATGGATCCATGAAAGAAATACATATGTCGGGATATAATGGGATGATTTCTGATCAGGATAAGTTAAGGATGAGACAAGTTTTCATGGAGGAGGTGCCATTTAAATTGGGTTTTAAGTAAATTACCATACCTGACTGCTATCAATTTGTTCCTCTATACTATGAAGAGCCTTAGACTAATACACTGATTCACTGTTCCTCACTTTGAAAAGCTCCTACTTTCTCCCAGACTCCTAGCGCCTTTTATTCTCCCTTTTTTCACTTTCTCCTAACTCCCTAGAGCATTGTACATTTACACTTCTCAGCAATGACAGCATGTTGAAACAGAAAGGGATATGAGATTGTCTAGTCCACAACACCATTTTTCAGGTGAGTGATCTGGGACCCTGAGGGGTGAAGTACTGGTTTCTCAAATACATTTTTTTTTTCTTTGAAGTCCTCTCAGGACATAGCCCAATGCTCTTAGTCTGACAGTCACTATCATTTTTTTATTAAATGAATACTAAATGATTTTCTGAGCATTTGGTCACGTTATTTTAAAGTTCACAATAAACATTTTGGTGGAATTGGGGTTTTCAAAAGCTATGTCTGCTAAGTGGAAGGTCTGTGAGGTATTGCAAAACAGGAAAGCATTTGTGTAGGGATCTGATTATAGGGTGTTTGCTGTGGTGGTAGTACTGGTTGTTGCTGTTTTGACTGGGCAAGGTGTCAACTTTGCTCATTTTAGAAAGTCTTATCACCAGGCTGGTTCCAGAATAAAGAACTTTTCAGCCACAGTAAATATCCGGGAACATCTACTAAATGATAGAAGAATTGTAGTTTGCTTTTGTAAATGGAGTACACATGTAGACAGCCTAAATGGCTTGAACAAATGAAATAAAGCTTTGAGCTAGGGAAATGTTTCAGTTGATTAAATGGAAAACCCCTGGGGGGGGAGGGGTGGTTCTGATACTCCTGAATCCTACCCACTATGCTTCCATTTTATAAGTGGAAAGAAAGGGTTGAATTTCAGACATCAGTGATTTAAGTGGCATTTTAAGCAGCAGCAGCTACACTCCCAGAAACTACCTTTTGCTGTTTCTTTCTTTGACTGTGTCTGGCTAGAGAGTGTTTCTACTCTTTGGTTCAATATGCTAGACTCTCAGAATGGCTTCCTACTAGATGTAGTGGTTTTTATTAGCAGATGGGAAGCCATGCAATAGGAAAGAAAGAGGAGAGGCTCTCATAAGGTTAGACATTCTGGTTTTGCTTTTATTTCTTATTGCTTACCATAATGCTTTGGTTTAGAAATATGGTGAAAGCTGTATCTTGGGGTCTGAAGGTTCCCAAGGAGAATTCATTTCTTTAATCCCTTCTCCAATCTGTACCAGTGTGTGCAGCAGATCTAGAATGCATTTATGACTTTTATTCCAGATTCATGTAATTCCTCTTCAATTCTTTAAGGCTAACATTCTAAAATCTTTTGTCTTGTAGTGAGTATACAATATTAAGGATGAATAGTCAGAACATGACTGGAGGAAAAAATGGTAGGTTCTGCTTAGTTCAGTTCGGTGGAAATACCATAGGTCCATGTTAAGTGCTTTCGAATGAAAGAGCAGAAAACAACTATTCCTTGCTTGAACCCTGGAGAGGAGCAATTAGACATTGTTGTTCTTCTATTCGGAGGGCTCAAAGGGAAAGTGTCTCTATGGGTGGCAGTCTCACTTAACCAAGTTCTTTCTGTATTCCAGTGACCACACCTTTGTTGGAAGGGCATCGGCAATTAATTACTCTCATATCTCTGAAGGAGAGTAACATGACAAGGGATCAACATCTTCTCTTGTTTCCTCAAACTCCACTTCCAAATCCCATCATCCTTCTTTCTTCCCAAAATCTGAGACTCCTTGGCCTCAAAAGCCAGAAATCATGCAAAAAAAAAAAAATGCAGGATATGTTTGGCACCTGTAACTCTACAGCATAAATAGAAACATCAACACTTTAAAATAATGATATTGATCGTAGTATTCATAAAAATTAATGTGTATTAATAGTAAGTACAACAGAGATGGCACTACACAAAATATAGTTTAATGGAAGATCCTTAAATGATATCACGTTTAGTTATATAGGTCATAGGAAAGGCAAATATCAAGGGTATATTCATATCCACATTTCACAGGAAACAATCATAACCAGCAAAGAAAACTAGCTATAACAATATCAATAAGACTATAAAAAGAATAACTATAGTCAGTGCATAAGCAAATAAGCAATAAGGAAAGGAATAACAGACATTGTTAGGATATAAACATAATTAAACAACAGCAAAATGAAATAAAAATTACTCAAACATGCAAGGCACATTTCATATGAGCAATCTCTAGCACTATGGCCTGGATACATAACAATTACTTCTGATTCACCTGTAATATAAGTTGGTCTAGTGACTGATTAGATGGATCTAGCTCTCCTGTCACATGTTGACCTCTCTGGTCTTATATCTGAGTTAGCAGATGTTATGTGATGATCGCTTTTTTACATGGCAGCCAAACCAGCCTAGATGAAGGAGAGAGAGGATATGCCAGGCAAGTCAAACTGCCACTACCACTTCCTCTCAAGCTTTAATGGAGATAGCTCAGGACACTGAACCCAAGTGACTTAAGAATAGTAGTACCCTTAAAACCAGTGGTCCTATTTCCAGTCTGGCCCCTATAGCCTTTATTGAGAGGAAATATCAGTGAAGGGGCCCACTTTCCTTGCCACCCCCATCACCATCTCTTGACCAACTGCCATTGATAGATATGCAAGTCAAAAAGGCCTATGATAGGCATACCCTTACCTCAATCCCCATTACTGGTCCTGCTACCAGCCCTGCCCTTGTAGTGATCATCCTGGGAATGAAACACCATGGAGAGAGAACCTGGAAACTGCTTCTATGAGTGATGCTACCATAGCTTCCTAATACCCAGAAAAGACAGTTCTTGTCACCAAAGACCTCAGCACTGTCAAATGATTCAGCATCAGAAAGTGATATGATTTTATCAATGAAAATTATGCTAATGATGATACATTACCAACTCCTAAGTTGCCATACTAAAAGGTCCATGATACCTTCCCATCTGACTTGCAGATGGAAATATCTTATCACTCCATGTTTGCTGCAGTCTGAGTAGAGTACTACTGTACCTCTCTGAAGTAGGATCTGTAGGCTATGGTCTACACTGCCTATGAAGTCAACAGGTTCCCCGCCCTTTATTCTGAACAGCAGATTGAATAAATTTTAAACATGTGTTTTGTAAAGTTTTACAATCATAATACTTAATCTCTAGCTCTTCCAAACAAGCCTGCCAGGTGAATTACAAATTACCTGTCATAAGGCATACAACATCAGAAGCTGTCCCTCTGAGACTCTGTCAATCTCATTACACATTTGGTTGCATTTTACTATTTTTATGTCGCTGGTGGCTGGCCTAAGCCAAGTCTCACATTGCTGTTCTCTTGGAAGACATGATTCCTTTTTATAAAATGGCAAATTTTGGCCTATATTATCTAACACAAAAGTATAGCCTCAGCCTTACTCACACATCAAGTTTCATTTCTGAACTTAACTGCAACATTTAGCACCTGGTACTGGTCTCAAATTTTTTAGAAGCTCTTCTTCCTCAGAGTCTTGACTGTAATATAGCTCTGGGTATTACTTATTACTGCCAATTGCTCTAGAGAGAATCTATGTTCAAATGACTCAGGTAATACCAAGAAAACTTTTGGAGTTTTCTGACTTGCTTTTATGTTTGTAGCCTTAACTACACAATATTCCAACCTCTTCATATCCTGTGCAGGATCCTTAAAATGTCTTTATCCTTATATTTTGAATCTATGTCTAATATTAGGCAACTGCTATGATTTTCCACACCAAACACACAACAATACAATTCAAGGGCTTTAAGCCCCATTTTTAAAAAGACTGCTCCATGTGTGACAAATTCAATACTTAAATTCATTCAAGCAACAAAATTAAAAATTATCACAGCAAGAAAAGCCCTATACAATTTAATATTCTATGTAAGAAATATCAAAACGCATGAACTCAAATTCATTAAAGATTATCAACTTTTTCCAAGTACTAACATGTATCATACATATAACATATGAACTTGCTTGTAAACACATAGCACATCAATAACATTTAGCAATAGATATACTGAACAAAAATATTTTTATTTCAAAAGTAGGTAAAGTATAGGTGATCAAGTTAATCTGAAAAGACTTACAGAAACATCTAGTTAAATAAAAACAATAAAACATTTTCAGACAGAAGTTTTCCTGGAATACTCCCTTGGAAAACAATTTTAATATATAACCGGGAGATGAAATAAAGTTACTTGTGCCTTAAAAAAGAAAGAAAAGAGAAGAAATCAGGAAGAAGATTGCTTGTTGATAGTACAGAAAAGCAAACAAAAATGATTTGGAGATGGGGAGTGAATCTTCTGAGGCAAAATAACCAAAGCACAACATATAAAACCAAGAAATAAGCAACAAACTAACAAACCATTCTCCTGGGAGAATACAGTTAAAATTATTCTAATGTATCATCACCAGAGCAATCCTATCCAGCAGAAAAAAAAAAGAGCTTGATGCAATGGTCTGTTCAAATTCAAAGTCACCACTAAAATTTCAAGGCTAAAAAAATAAAATTAGAAAAAGAGAAAAGTGGAAAAATTAATTGCCATAGACCAGCCCCCTTGTGTAAAGATTATAAAGCTTCCCTCCAACTACCCTTTAGCATTGTTTAGGGAACTTGGGGGATTCCCCACGTGTAATACTTGTTACCCATGTGTAACAAGTAGAGGGGAAAAGAAAGGGGCATTTCTTGCCCTCTCTGGCCACAGCTAGCAATGACCACAGGAGCAAAGAATAGCCTCTCCCTGCTTGCACACCTGGGGGAAGGGTGGGGCAAATCATGTCATCAAGCATTTATTAAGCATCTGATAGGTGCCAAACACTGTACTATTTAATTGAAAAGGATATGTGTGTGGGAAAACCCCCACCCAAAATTTAATCAAAAACTCAGAAGCTTCCCAAGGTAGGAACAGAAAGCATTTATTCAATTCTCACGAGAAAGGGGCATTACCAGACCAGTGGAAGGAGGCCAGTTTCCCTAGGGTTCTTAATGGGGGATATAATGAAATGGGAAGATATTTGAGGCAGGCAGACCCACCAGCAGACTATTGCAGGAGTGAGGTGATGAGAGATCCTGCACCAGTGGCGGTAGTGTCAGAGGAGAGAAGGGGTGTATTTGAGAGATGTTGCAAAGGTGTTGCAAGTAGATGGAGCTTGGCAACAGATGGAACAGAGGAAGTAAGAGATAGTGAGGAGTCAAGGCTGACATCTTGGTTGCTAGCTTGAGAGACTGAGAGGAGGATGTTACATCCTCTAGTTAGGTAGGATACTAGCAAAGGTAAGAAGAGAAAAGGATTCAGGGAGAAAGATAATGAGTTCCATTTTACTCAGAGTGATTTTAAGATATCTCCCTGCTTGCACACCTCAGGGAAGGGTGGGGCAAGTCATGTAGTCAAGCATTTATTAAGCACCTAATAGGTGCCAGACATTGTGCTAATTGAAAAGGATATAAAGAAATTAAAAACAAAACAGTTCATACACTAAAGGAAATCAAAGTCCAGTGGGGGAGATAACATGGAAACAATTATGTACCTCAAAATGACATAAACAGGATAAATTTGAGATAATCTTAAAACAGAAGGCACTAGGATTAAGGAGAACTGGGAAAGGCTAGCAGCTGGGACAGCCAGTTGGAGATACTGAGATACTTGTTAAGGCTTGGAGATGTGAGATTTGAAGGAAGCAGAAATGCTAGGACAATATAGGTAGATGTGAGAATCAAACACATAGAAATAGTAATTAAATCCCTGGGATCTGATGAAGTAGTGTAGAGGAAGAAGAGAAAAGGACTCAGGATAGAAACCTGTGGGACACAGGTTAGAGGGAGCAATCTGGATGAGACTTCAGCAAAGGAGACTGATAGAGACAGGAAAAGGAGCAGAAGAGAGTGGTGTCCCAAAAACCTAGAAAGAAATATTAAGGAGGAGAGAATGATCAATAGTGTCAAAAACTGTAGAGTGGCTGAGGAGAATGAGAACTGAGAAAAGATCATTAGACTGCAATTAGATCATTGTGATTAAGAGAACTTTGGAGAGAGTAATTTCAGTGGAATGCTAAGGTTTGAAGTTGGATTTGTAAGAGGTTAAGAAGAGAATGAGAGAGGAGAAAATGAAGTCACCTGTTGTAGATGACCTATTCAAGGAATTTGGCCACAAAAGACAGGAAAGAAATAGGATGATAGTGGGGATGGAAGGATGAAGTGAGAGGTGTTTTGAGGATTGAAGAGACATGGGCATGTTTCTATTCAGTAAAGAAGCCAGTAGACAGGGAGATACTGAAAATAAATGATTGAACAACATGGAACAGTTTGTTGGAGGAGACAGGATGGAATGGGATCTCTTGAGCAGGTGCAGAGATTAGCCTCAGTAAAGAGTAAGGTTACCTGATCATCTGAGATAGGAGTGAAGGTCCAGTTGAGATTGTGTAACAAAATTTTGTAGTGAATCCAATCAAAGTGATTGTATGGTTTTCTCTCCTTTAGTTCAGCAGAACATGTGTAGAACCAAAAGTGGTGGATGGTGGGAGTGATCCAAGACTGAGGCATGGCATGGCAAAATCAGCAAAATGATAAGGGGGTCTAGGAGTCAAGAGGTAAGGACAGTGTAGCATTGAATTGGTTCAACAAAGGGTCAAGACAGGGAAAGAGTGCTTAGTGTAGGGGCAATGGCCTAGAAGAGAACTGAGGTAGCAAGGGACTGGAGGTCCCAGTGTAGATGAAAAATGGGATTTGGTAAAATAATGCAGAAGAAGGAAAAATAAAGGGATTTCTGAATTATCGAATATGGAGCATTCATGAATGACAGTAAGGGTATGATCATCTTTGTGTGTAGCTGAGCTGGGTTGGAGGAGTAGGTCATGGTAAGTGAGTAGGTTGAGGAACTGAGTGGTATTTGGGGGAAAGTCATTATGTATATTGAAGTCCCTTAGTATTTGATCAGGAGTTGGGGAGGAGAGAAAAGTTGTGAGCCAGGTACTAAATTCATTGAAGAAGGAAAGAAGGAAGTAAGCTGCAAGTCTGTAGACAACAACTATCAGGATTTTGTTTGACTTGTAGTGATGAAAGGCCAAAAATCTCAAAGGAGGAAAGGAAGTATGCAGAAAAACTGGAAGCAAGAATGGGGAACAGGGAGTATTCCAATTCTTCCTCCTCAAGAAGTGAGCAAGGGGTGTGAGTGAAGGTGCATCCAATACTGGAAAGGCTAGCCAGGGATACTGTGTTGTCAGGGGGAGAGCCACATTTCAATAATAGGTAGAAGATAGAAAGGGTGGGAGGGGAAAGACTTAGGATCAAGGGAAGTTTGTTGCCTATGGGACATGATTTCCAGAGGGCACAGTGGAAGGGGAGAATCATGTTTGGCTGAAATTTGGGGGTAGGAGTAGTGAGGGGATGGAGATAAGGAATTGGGTGATGGAGGATGGGGAATTTATTAGCATGGACAAAAGTCATAGCTGATAGTCATATATTTTAATATCAATAATACATAGCTTAAAGACATAATTAAATGGTAAGCAAAACAAAGCAGGCTATGATAGGACTTGCTGCCAGGAAGGCTGGGATGAGGGGAGTGGCAGGAGGTGAGGGGAGCTGACACTCTGCACAGGTGAAGAGGGCTATCTATTGGATTCCAGGGTCCTCTCCTTACCTGCAGCTACTGGCTTTCTCAGCTCTCTATTCCTCTACTTTTGTCCCTTTCTGGGTTTCTCCAGAGGTTCTTGGTGAATACTTCTCTTTGTGAAAGAAACAAGAAGAGGGACTCTGGATCCAATGATGATTTAGACTTGAGTGGAGGTCGATGTGACCAGCATGGCAAGAAATAGCCAAGATCATAGCTCACCAACTAATTACCCAAATGATTTTTGTTGTGGGAAGCTTCTTACCAGAATATCACTGCCTGGCTCCAAAATTTTCCTTTTTAATTCATTACTCATCAAAGCACAGGTATTTATGGAAATTCTACTCATTGCAAATATAAGGCACTGTTATTTAGCAATGGGTGAGATACAAACAGTTAACAATCATGGAACCTGTTCACTGAGCATTTAGAACAGACTCATGGGAACATAAGACATGCACACACTGACCTGTAAAAGTTAATGAAAAGTATTGTTTTTCCATTTGTCCTGAGTTGTGAAACCACATAAAAGGCAACAGGGTTGGGGGTGCAATTGGGGATGGGTGTGGGAACATTCCAGATAAAAGAAAGAGCTCTCTGTCCTGATTCTGTGACTGACAGTTGTCTGATCCAATTGGACAGAAGACTACTGTGTGGAGGTGAGACATATTACTTTATCATCTTCCCTTCTTTCCAGTCTCTTGTGGGTTTCCCTAGGTTGGGATCACCCATGAATGAGTTACTCCTGTGTTGGTGGTGGCTGGCATCTGAAGTGATTGGGACTCTTGGGTCTCAGATGCTGCCATGATGGTCTCTCCCAGAGCATCTAGAATGATGAAGCAGTTGTGTGGGTTTGTGGAAGTGCCTAAAAGGCATCTTTCTCAACCTCCTGCTGAATGACCTCAGCAGTTTCCTAATGAACCTGTCTTCCTCTAATGCACCCAGCCCATTCCTCAGGGGTCAAATCAGGGGTGAGAGTATTAGGGATGAGCAGAGAAAGAAGAGTGGTCTAGGTAGGTAGCTTCTCTGAGCACATAACCAATAATACTCTTATAAAACACATATATTCTTTTAACAAAGAAACCTATTTATCCAAATCCATAGCAACACAGAAATCAGAGAAAGCATACATAAGAGAAAATATACGAGATAATACAGAGTGAAAGTGATTTCCTACTGTGAGCAAAGTAATAGCTCAACCAAGAAAGAATCCCAGGTCTTATCCAAAGGGAAATTGCCCAAAGTCTCTAGTATAGCAAATTGGGGATAGGGATATTATGGAAATTACCAATGCCTCTCACATCAGCTTCTTCATTAGAGTTTTTTCTTCCTTCTGCAACCTGGCACAAGGTTGGCAGGGTCTGTCTTCTGCCTTGAGGCTGAATAACCCAAGGTAGATTAAAGAGATAAGATCCCTCTCCTCTCCTCTCTCTCTTACCCTCCCCTGTCCCTTATACAGGCATGGACACTGATCTCTACCAGTGAGGAGAGAGTCACATACTAATGTGCTTTGAGGCTCAAGTTATATTGCTCCTTCAGAGGAAGAATGCAGGCCCTTGCAAAGAACACCTGGGACAAATCCAAAATCTGCAAACAATCCTGTTATATATAATATAAAACACAACAGTTCTTTGAAACAAGAGTGACTATCCTGGCATCCCAGGTAATCAACTTTAGGCAACATTGAAAGTGAAATAAAACAAATGCAAGTATTTTTAATACCAGGAAGTCTGTATCTTCAAGACATATAGGTGTTGTGTTTTAATCAGCCAAATGGAGTTTGTTAAAGTATGGTAAGAGTTCCCGGTTTCCAGAGGACATTGGGGGAGCATGACGGAGAGTAGCTATAAGGAAGCAAAAATCAAGAGGACACCTGACTTGTTTGGAATCACTCTGACCAAAGCCAGAATCATATTTTTAAACCAAGTCAAAGGCTGCCACACATTACCATCTCAATCCATTTATTTTGAACATCTGGGGAAGGAAAGTGTGATTGGGAAAGAAATAAACTCTCCTGATTCGGGATTAAAAATGCAGACTTCAAGAGGCTTACAAATCCCACAGTAGTTATACGATTACTTGCTCCCAATCAACAAAGAAGCCACCTTCTCTACCTACCAGGATCCACTCGAGCATCTTGCCTAAAATTTTCCTGATCTATCAAAATGTGTCTTCTGTCTCCTGAAATTATATAAGCGTACTTGGAATCTCTTCTTTGTTCCTACAAGTCCCCTGCTTGTAGTTTGTTTTAACAGTTTATATCATATAACCGTCTGTCTTGCTAAGTAAGCTGAAGGCGGAAAATAAGTAATTGATTTTTAAAATTTGTTGATGTCTATTGGCCTTCAGAGTTTCGGTTCCACATAACAGGTCCTATTAATAAACACTTGTATAATTAGCAGGAAAAAGGGTACCACAAAAATTCTCTAAATTGCCAGAGCAGAAAGCTAACTGGTGCTTCTGATCTGAAAAATACAACCACAAACTTGTTTCCGCCCGGTTTCGAACCGGGGACCTTTCGCGTGTTAGGCGAACGTGATAACCACTACACTACGGAAACACGCTGTCTACTAAAATTACTCAAATGAAACCCTTGAAAAAGTTTAGTTAATTCAGATTAAAATCTTCCTTTTTGTTTTATCCCTAGATTTCCGTTCCGAGGTTACTGTCAAGGCTATACATACCTGCTTATCTACCAGCCCTTTCCTCGTGGATTCGAAACCACTTTTCCTGACAGCCAAACCCCAAAAAGCTCCAGCCCTAGGCACAACCCTTTACAGCTAAATAGGCAGTGGAGAAAAACTCTAGTGCTGATCCGTCAGCAGAAATCTCCGAAGGTCAATTTAGGGGGCTACTGCTACCTCACGCCCCCGACAAAACTCACGCTCCTGGGAGACCAGCCCGGGTTTTCATGCCATTCCTGGGCTCCTGAGCTTTGCTCGAGAATTTCTGAGCATTCAGTAAAAAGTTATTCGAAAGTTGATCGTAGGCACAGTGGAGGGGAGAGGGAAAAGGGACGCAGGGCTGGGGTTTTCTACAGTTGTTCCCGCGGACCGTTAAATTCTGTCAGGTTTTGGGAAGCTAGAAAGCTTTGCTGAATGGGTCAGGTGGTAGGTTATTAGTATTTTGTGAAAATACTAAAATCTTGTCACCTGATTGTCTCCAGAGTCAGGACATTTTCAGCTACAGCAATTCTCCTAGAGCTCCTGATGAACAGTAAAAATAACTTGATTCTGCAGAAAAAGTTTACAGAGGAAAGAGTGACAATACTTTAAATAATTAAATCAATAGCATTATTTTACGAGTAGTCGTGGCCGAGTGGTTAAGGCGATGGACTAGAAATCCATTGGGGTTTCCCCGCGTAGGTTCGAATCCTACCGACTACGTTTTCTGTTACTTGAGAGGCACTTGGAAAATTTAAAAAGATATTGGTCGATCCTGAGCTATTTTATATTTCCATCTTTATGCCTATAAAGAAGGTGGCAGTTGATGCAAGTAAGGCTTTAACCCTTTTAGCAGAAAAAAGAGTATGTGAGGTGAGCACGATATGAGAACTGTGAAACCTTGTCTGGAGTAGAATGAAAGTGGAAGTGGATCCTGACTTGGAATGTAAGTGCCGGCAGCTGACTGGACTGAATGAATGCCTGAAATTCTCTCCCCAATTCCCCCTACCCCGCCCACCTTCTCTTAGGTGACTCCATATAAGGTTCCTGTCCACAATCTGGTTTTTACCTTAATTTCTTTGGGGAGGAGTCCTTCTTGAGTTGATATAAGGAGAGAAGATCAGGACTTGGTTTCAGAATTGCTAGATAAAAAAGTGAAAACAAAAATTCCCTTTCAGACAAATGCTTTAAATAGGTTAACTTTTTAAAAGGAAAGGCTAAAAGTGGGCTTTTCTACTTCTAAACAAAGCAGGCAGGCAGAAAAGAAGAAAGCAGAAAAGGAGGAAGGAAAAAATACATAATAAATTATAGTCACTGTGACTGTGATTTGGAGACAATCAGATTGAAATTTTACTTCAGAATTTACTTCAGAAATTACTTCAGGTGGAGAAGGTACCAAAAATTCTAAGCAAAAGTTGTTTAAGCCATCAAATAAAGGGTAGTACAAATTAAATTTCATTAAAAGTTCATCCTGGCTCCTGTCATCACCTGTAGCAACTGAGTCTCTCTCAGCCCTCTGCTTCCAAGCTCTCCTGCCTAGCTTTCCTTTTCCTCAGTAGTTTCAGATGAAAACTTGGATTCAAGTGAAGGTTGCTGAATTCAGAATGAAGAGAAGTGGCCAAGATCATGACACCACCTGCATGCATCATCTTTGCTTTGTGGAGTGCTACTCCTATCAGTGGCTTGGTCTCAAACTTCTCCCCTTCAGTCCATCAGTACAATTAAAGAAAGATAGTTATGGAAATTTTCTTCATTGTAAATATATGACAGTTATTAAGCATAGGGAGAGACATGAACAACTCACAGCACAGTGTCTATCCACTGAGTTTTGGAAGAGGCATTTGAAGACCTAATATGTGCACACAGTGATGCCTAGGGGTTCATGAGGTGGATGATCTTTCTGTGAGTCTTGAGTTGTGATGTTATGTGAAGGGCAGCAGCTTTTGTTAAGAATAGGGGAAAGAAAGAAGGGCAGAAAGGAAGAAAGAAGGAGAGAAAGAAAGGCAGAAAGAAAAAAGGAAGGAAAGAAAGGAAAGGAAGAAAGGAAAAGAGGGAGGGAGGAGGCTTTGTTTTTCTCTTCTGGCTCCAAAATCATCCTTGATCCAATGAAAGGAAAAAAATGCCTTTTGTGGATAAGAACACCTTATCTTCTTTACTCCCCTCTAGGCTCAGGTGCCAGTGGCAGGTCTTTCTAGGTGACTAGAATTGGCCAAGTTTATGGATGCTCCCACATCAGGTCATGACTAGCATCTGAACTATTTTGGATTCTTGGGTCTCAGATGCTTCCAAGAACATTTCTCCCCTTCCTAGGATGATAAAGTGGGTATATGTAGATTTGTGGGAGTGTTTGAAGGGTACCCCACTTCAGCTCCCATTGATTTGGCTCAGAGATTCCTCCTAATGAATAGTTTCCCTCCAACAAACTCACTCTCTTTCTAAAGGGTCAGACCTATCTGGTGGAAATCACAAGGCTTAGCAGAGATACTGGGAAGGATAGGCCAGCTAGGCAGCCTCCAAATGTGAACAAGGGTGGTGAGGTAATATCTTTATATATGGACATATTTTAAATGCAAAAAAAAAATAATTTTCTTCAAAGTCTGTACATAGATAAGCATGTTGTGACAAATCAAACGGAGACTTTAAATGTACAAAGCTCAAATCTTCAGCAGACATAGGGAATAGCAGGCCAGGTAGGCACATAAAGGAAAGAGAGGTTGGATTGTTTTAAGGGATTTGAGACTTTTTCCTTGTGTTCACAAATATTGAGCCTTTAGTTGTTCCAGGGCTGCCAATGTAAGTAGGGTTAAAGGGCTCATCCAGAATTTGAAACCAGGACCTCTCAAACACTAAGCTAGGATCATATCCCTAGACCAGTAAACCAAACCCAAATAAATGCTCCCACTCCACCTTAGCCCAATTTCCGTATGTCTTCGAAAAAGTAATTTTCTCTTGAGATTAAGGAATCTACATGTAGTCTCTCAGCACAATTCATAGATCCAAGATTCACCGACTACACCATTTCCTCCCAGTTCAGGGATCTCTTAGCCTGGAAGCACCTAGTGTCCTACAGTCATCTAACAGACTTTGGGCATTCATCAATATTCAGTCCATGCCACCCTATTCCCCCTTCTTAAGGGCTCCTGACTGTCATTCCAGATCTTTGGGAAGCTGAGAATGGGAATGCAGCTTCTCTCCACTTTTCTCAGGGGAAACTTGTGTGCTGGCACTCTTTCTAGGCCAAAGAATTCACCTATTGCCTATAACTGAAGCTGGTCTTTTGCAAATTATGAGGTCTCCCTCATTTATCTAAGCTGGTTCTCAAAGAGCCCAAATGAAAATGGATGGCATTCTAGGTATAGGAGACAAACTGCTTTATTAAACACAGTTGGTAGATATTAAGGTAGTGTTATTTGTTTAGAGGAGTGGATAACAGTGGGTATTCAGTCAATTGCCAAGTTGTATTGGTTTTTACCTTCTAAACTTTTCTCCTATAGGCCCCCTATCCTTCTTTGACACTGCCAACATTGTGCTGATGATCCTCATCTTCTTAAGCCTTGACAATTGCAATAATAAGTGTTTCCCTGACACAAGTCTCTTTCCACTCAAGTACATCCTCCACTCATCTGTCATATTTATCTTCTTTATTCACAGATCTGACCATGCTATCTTCCCTTCTCCACCATTCAATACATTTCACTAGCTCCCTATTTCTTTGAAGACCAGATATAATATCTTCTGTTTAGATTTTACAGCCCCTCATAACTTGGTTCCCAAAGACCTTTTCAGCCTTTGTTCACCTTATCTTTCACTTATTTGGATCCAGTGACACTGGATCTCAGTTCCTTGCACAAGATACTACCTCCTTCAACTGCGTGAATTTTCATGCACTGTCCTCAATGTTTGGCACTCTCACCTCACAACAGCTTCCTTGTTTCCCTGACTTCCTTCCCTCAACTGTGTGAATTTTCATGCACTGTCCTCAATGTTTGGCACTCTCACCTCACAACAGCTTCCTTGTTTCCCTGACTTCCTTCCCTCAACTGTGTGAATTTTCATGTACTGTCCTCAATGTTTGGCACTCTCACCTCACAACAGCTTCCTTGTTTCCCTGACTTCCTTCAAGGCTTCAGAAAGAAGCCTTTCCCAACCACTTTAGTGCTAGTGCCTTCTATTTGAGGCCATTTCCCCTGTAGCCTGTATATCTTGCTTGTACATATGCTTGCAAGTTGTTTCCCCATGACATTTTTTTTTAAAGCAATCAGGGTTAAGTAACTTGCTCAAGGTTACACAGCCAGTTATTATTTCTGGGTGTGGTGCTGAGTATCTGAGCCCGGGATTCGATCCCAGGTCATCCCGACACTGGAGCCGGTGCTCTCACTCGCTGAGCCACCTGGCCGCCCCTCCCCCATGACATTTTCAGCTCCTTGAGAGTATCTATTTTTTCTTTATATCCCCAGTATTTAACACAGTAGTTGCTTAGTAAATGCTTGTTGATTTGGTATTGTAATTAAATATTATTTTAACTTGTATCCTTATCTGCTTTGTAATTACCATGCTTTATATAAATAATGTATATTGGTTGCCTTGATGCTAAGGATGAATTGAACAAACTTTCCATCACTATTCCGTGCTCTCATCTACTGATCAGTCATTTTCTTTTTTACCTCATACATTTCTTTGATGACATTTTTTTCACTCAGTTTCTCTTCAAGTTCCTTGTTTGTACGGAGTTGCAATCTGCTCATTCCTCTCCATTGCCATTTCAGTGGCCCTCAATTTTATTTCTCCCAAGTTCACATCTCATAGCCATATATAAAGTAGCAATCTTTGAAATCTCCTGTAATGCCATGCACAGAAGCTTTCCAGAAGACCTGCTACTGTGAACAGCTTTTTTAAGGTTCTGATTACTCAGTATAGTGATCACTCTATTTATTTCATAACAAAAGCAAAACATCCATGGAAAATGAAGGTACAGCATAATTCCAAATACAGCATTCACCATATTACAACTTATCACAGAAAATCACAATATAATATTCACAGAATAGTCTCAAAGTAAAATAGTCACTCTTAAGTTAATTCAATCAGTCACAAAATAGTCACTCTTAAGTTAATTCAATCAATTATCAGTAGTATCAAAGTACACAGTCAAAGTCTTCCACTCTTGGGGCAAAGTCTTGATTAACTCAATCAGTCACTTATGAGTAACAATAGTCTAAGTACTCAAAGCACAATCAGTCACTTATTCAGTAAAGTCTTACTAAGTATCATTTACAAAACCCTCCACCCCTTAGGTCACTAGTAAACTATAATTACATAATTACTCAGCTCCCAGTTCCTCCACCAACTCTCTGGGCAGGTCCTGTTCCACACTGGACTTGACAAGGTCTGGTCCATGTCAGCTCCTTCATCATTTCTGCTCCAAGGAATTCAAGCCTCAACCAAGCAGCAAAGAATGTCTCAGCATTCCAGTCATGCTTCAGTCACCTGGGCTCCTGGCTCCTGGGCTCCTGGCTCTGGGCTCCTGAGCTCCTGTTCAGAAGAAGCTCCTCCACCACCTCCACCACAAGTTCTCAGGACTCAGTTCTCCATTCTTCTGTAGCTGCTCTGCCACCAGATCTCAGTCTCAAGGAAATTCTGACTATGCCTCTCTGTGCCCCTCCTATATACACAGCATTACCTACTTCACTTCCCTCAGCCAACTTCCTGTTTCAGTAACAAGGGGACAAGGTTCATACCTTCTGTTTCCCCAATGAAGGCTTGATCAGTTACTAAGTGCTAAGTACCTGCTACTTTTGCCAACACAAAGGGATCTTCAAATTCAAAATTACATTGCCATTACATCTTGGGACTTAAAGAAAGAAGCAGATGTTAAATTAATGATAAAAACACACCAGAAGTCATATCTTCAGCAAATGTGAACACCTGTCTCTGGTGGAATTAATGGAAGCTTGGCTATTAGACTAGCAGAAAATTGGTCAATTCTCTGAGAACCATTGGAAGGTTGGTTTGTCAGCCCTTCAGGGGTCCAACCCTTGTCCCAGAAATTAAATCAAAACCCAGTTCCTTAGTTCCATACAAAAATAACAGTGGGTGCTGTAAAAGGGAAAACATTGAGAAGCTTCTGAGGACTGAGACAGAAGCTGGGCTGAGACAGACTTAGAAGAAAAGGGGTCCAAATTTTGGAAGTTAGATTGCTTGAAAGAGATCTGACAGGAGGAGTGTAGGACAGAAGGTGTAATGATGAACCTCTCCACCATTACAGATCTCAAAGCAGTAATTCTGTAACTCTTTTCTCTATTTGTGGCAGTTGAAAACCTTTCCTTCTGACCATGGACTTTCCTTCTTTCTTTAAAATGTTTACTTTGTCCTAATAAACAATGTTGACTACAGGGCTTTGCTAGCTTGAGTGCACTGATAGTGTAATAAAAAGGGAATTGAGAAGAGAGCATCTCAAAGAAGAGGGGGAATTGGATTTGATACTGAAATGTTTTTGCCAAGGAAATGCTTCTGGCTGGGTATTTCAGTTGTCAAATAGTGAGTCATCTCCCCTAATAATTGGAGGGTTTGGATATATCAAACACTATGCTACTATGTCTGTTTGCTTCTTTCTGTATGTTGTGTACCTAATCTGTTCCACTGACCAACCACTCCTTTCAGTGAGGAATGAATTACACATTTTTTTTTGTAAAAGTTTTCCGGAGCAGAGGAGCAGTGTTCATCCAGGGAAACTACCCCCTCCCCCCCAACCTAGGCAATGCCAATGATACTGTGAAAGAGGAAAAATAGCAAGAGTTGAATGACCCTGCTTACCACATGATTTCATCACTTCTCACATACAAGGTCATCAGGTGGAAATTGATATTCAGCACCTTGTACTAATGTACTACTGATGTAGCTGTAATTTGGACCAAGCAGTTTGGAATTATGTTATAATTCCTGTCTTGGCCACCCTCCATCAAGTATCACCAAAGCTATCAGAATAATAGAGATAGATACCTACAGGTTCAGGGAGATTTCTTCCAGTTTTCTTCCTCTTTAAATTAAAAATGGCTGGTGATGATTTAAAGTTACTTTTCTGATTTAAGGTTTGAGTTGTTTTTTTGTTTTCTGTTTTTTGCTTTTTGGAGGGCAATTGGGGTTAAGTGACTTGCCCAATGTCACACAGTTAAGTGTCTGAGGTCAAATTTGAACTCAGGTCCTCCTGACTCCAGGGCTGGTGCTCTATTCACTGCATCACCTAGCTGCCTAAGGTTTGATTTTTAATTCATTTTATTCCTACCTATGATTTTGCATCCTCAAAACTTATTTCAGATACTTTCTCAAAATATGCCTTAGCAGAGATGTGTCCAAGCTGGGGTGATAACTATTTTGTGATTTAATCCATTCTTATAGGAGGAGGGGAATCCCTTAGTCATTGATCACCTTCCCTTCATCCCTAAGGAGACAAGGGGGAAAAAATCCAATTGGTTTAGTCCAGCATTAGTAAGAAAAAGGAAACTCCTATGTTAGGATGGTGAATTATTTCCAAAATTAAATGCTTTCTCAAATCTCCCAATGGATATTTACCAAGAGAAGTTTACATCAAAGCAGGTTGTTGGGTCTGAGAGAGTGAAATTGGGAGGTGGGATGGAAGAAGGGACTGGTGTGAAAAGGGAGGATTGGCTAGGAATCAGCATTTTGGGTTACCCAGCTACAAGGTATCCCACCCTATGCTTCAACTTTACAACAAGAAATTCAGGGAAAAGTTCTCTGGGAACAGCAGTGGGAGAAGGTGGGGACCAGGAAGGAAACCAAGCTGGATAGATACATCCTGTACCTCTTTTCCCTGGATGATTATCCTGCAGATGCCAGTATGTCCAGGGAGAGGGTAGAGGCTGAAATCTTGTGCATGGCTGACTCTGGGCTCTTCTAATAGCTTTCAAGACTAGGCTGGGACCAATGAAAGGAAAAGGTATTGGTGACAGAGAGTGCAACGAGGCTCTGGAGTGGCATTCAAACTCTGTCTGGCCTCTGCAGTATCAGACTCTCAAGGCTGAGGTTGCAGAGAGATTTCTGCCAGCTGATTGGGTATTTCTCCATCCCAGGTTAGCTCCAAATCACTACTCCAAAGGCCAGGGAAAAAAGGAGCAGAAGCTCTGATTCCAGAGAGACCGTCTGGTAAAGACCTTTGCTGTCTGAACTTCTTTCTTCCCTGGATTTGCAGTCAATGGGAAAAGGCCCTAAGAGTTAGACATGAACAGATAGTTTGCCAGAGTGGCAATGATCTAAATTGGTCCAGGTAGCAAGGCAATTGAACAGAAGGTTGGGAAAGTTTCTCTCTTTTTTTTTAATTTTCAATTTGAGAAGTTACAGTTTTAGCTAGTTTCCGTAGTGTAGTGGTTATCACGTTCGCCTCACACGCGAAAGGTCCCCGGTTCGAAACCGGGCGGAAACAGCGTTGCAGCTATGTTTTTGTTTACTTTCTACCCTGGAAGGGAGGATTATGAAAGACCTGTTCTGCCGAGGTCCCTACCCTGATGGATTCCGGAGATTGTTCACTGACTATCTCGCGCCATATTTTGAGGTAGAAAGTGCCATTTTTGCTAGGTAGATGAAGGAAAATTAGGTATCTTTATTGTTACAAGGGATGAGTCACTAGATAGGGGGAACATACTTTACAGGAAGAAGTTCCCAAGTGGACCTTGGAATGGACCTTATCTTCACCAATGGTCTGATCACTATTGTAGGTGAGAGATAAATTCTTTGGCCTAGAAACAACTTTGGTACACTCTTGATTTCCTTGGGCTTTCCCCACCAAGGCGGGAGAGAAGTGGCATCCAAGGGCGATCTCACTTTACAACGTTAACTAATACATTTTCCCCTTGGTTTAGATTTTGAACAAATGCTTAAGACCAAGTCTTGAAGTCTGATCAAAGCTAGAACAAGCCATGTCTCCAGAGATCCTGGGATGAAGCATATTACTCACCTCCTGACTGAGACGGGATGGACTCAAAGTGAATATGTATATGTATATACATGTACATACACAATACATATGTATATGTACACAAAACATACACAAATTAATGTCTACATTTGTATGAGGGCAGGACACAGGATCATTGATAAAATCAGAGAAGTAAGTTCAGAGTGATTCACAAACAAGCAGGATAGTTTTGGAAATAAAGTGTGGAATTTATTAGGGTTTTTTTTTTTAAAAGCAAGAGGTATGAAATGGAAAATCATATTTTCATATTACAATCCTCTTCTTGTGTTCTTATATATAGAAGGAAATGCTTATCTTTCATATATAAGCTCAGAATAAAAATAATTAAAAAATTACAATGGCCAAACTTGTCCTGGAAGAAGAGATAAGATAATTGGGGAGGTAGGGCTTTATGAGTATGAAACATTGCAAGTACTGTCAAATGAAAATTATATGTTGGTTAGTTGCTGCACTTTTTTCTCCATATTTTTATTCATTCATTCATTCATTTATTGTTACAAGGGATAATTCACTGGATAGGGGAAACATACCTTTATAAAAACAAGTAATAGCAAGTAAATTTTTTAAATAAAAAAAGAGGCAAAAGAACCATATGGGATGACTCTGGGAAGGGAGGGATGGAGGGAGGGAGACAGAAAGACACAGAGAGAGAGAGACAGAGACAGAGACAGATAGAGACAGAGAGAGAGAGAGAGAGAGAGAGA
>NW_027185782.1:3516229-3533808 GCF_028583685.1 Petaurus breviceps papuanus | reverse complement strand
AGAGACAGAGAGACAGAGAGAGAGACAGAGAGACAGAGAGACAGAGAGAGACAGAGAGAGAGAGACAGAGAGACAGAGACAGAGAGACAGAGAGAGACAGAGACAGAGAGAGAGACAGAGAGAGAGACATGCTATACCATGGTAATATAAGAAATGGAAAGCAATAAGAATTTTTAAAAAAGAGGATGAAGCAACTGAGAAATAGCTATAGAATACCTTGAAATAGTAAGAAATGAAAAATATGGAGAGTTCAGAGGAACATGGGAGATCTATATGAACTGATTGATATACAGTAAAACCAACTGCAGTAGTCATAATGACCAAAACAAAGGTAAATGAAAGATCTCTAAAAGGAAGGCAAACTCTGAATGACAGTGGAAAACCCATCCGGTAGTATTGGTCCCTGCCGAGGAAGCAAGGTTCATCAGAAGACTGGTTCATTAGACTATGAGGCAAGTCAGTAAGAGGTGGATAGAAACGCCTTTCTAGCGGTCTCACACTCTCGTACCTGCTTCATCATCCTAGGACGGGAAGAGATGTGTCGGGAAAGGCTTTTTATCAGCTCCTTCCTTCCATGTTCACTGAAGATCTGAACATATACTGTAAAATACACCCGTTTGAGTTTTCTCAAAATAAACACGTGCCATGGAGAATAGATTTTTTTCTGGCATTGCAAAGACTCGACTTTATTCAGGTAGTTTTAAAACATTTTTCTCTTGTTGCACTGATAAAGGCATCCATTGAAATAGTCTATGGAAAGCACATTGCAAACCTCAAAATGCTATATAACTTAGCAATAATCGTTACACATCGGCTTACCTTGCCCTCAGCCAGTGCCATTTCTGCTCAGCACGGACTTTTCTCTGGGGGTCCATTTGAGACAGAATGGGAAGCTAGTTTCCCCGCAATTAGGAATGGTTGGATAGTGACAAAGTACTGGCTCACAAGGGGACCTCGATGTACAATCCCAGAGGAGAAGAGAGAGAATTTGAATTGTAGGGAGAAAGAAGGGCCGGCAAACTCCACATGAGGTTTGGTAGCCTCTCAGAATGCACCTGAGGGTCTAAATCTCCAAATCTTTCCTGTGTGAGTCAACTCTTCCTTCCCAATTTTTTTTTTTGAAGTCTGGGCAAGTGTCCAAAGTTGGTGGGCTTCGAGGAGTAATAATGTCCACTATGTCCAGTCAGTTGATTGCACGTCTGCCAGTCTTTTTTGAGTAGGTATCTATTATCAGTTCCTTATGAAGTCAGGCAGGCTGTGGAAATTGTGCATGGCCTAGCAACTGAGCATATCTCGATGCACCTGCGGATGGAAGAAAAGAAAAACTGAAATGAAAAGAATCAGAGGCTAGCTCACTTGAGTTTAATTAGACGAAATGGAAGCCAGAGTTGCTAACACCTGGTTGGGTGGCGTGCCGTGATCGTATAGTGGTTAGTACTCTGCGTTGTGGCCGCAGCAACCTCGGTTCGAATCCGAGTCACGGCAGTTTTTATTTTTCTCGCTCCGGTTTCCCATTCATATTTGAAAGGCAGGATAATTATTCACCTCGTGGTCTGGTTGGTAATGGTGTTTTTTTTTCAACCTCTCATTTTCCCCATCGCTATCATATCTTCATTTCTAGCTGGCTGACGCATCAGGAACTAAGAATGGTCTGTATATCCTGAGTCAAACTCAAGTACAGGTTTTGGAATTCAAGGCTCCACTCACTAAGGAGTACTAAGGCTGATGAAATCTTGCAGGATCATGAGGTTTGTTTTGTTTTGAACTAATAAGAAGTGCTTTATTTGACCTCGCAGTTCGGGTTAAAGCAAACACCTGGGTTCATAAATTTCTAGAAAATTGGTACTTAAGAAGATGATACAATTCCAAGCTTTATTATGCAAAGCAGCAAGCAGGAAAAACAAAAGCATACACACACACCATGGGAATATAAACAGAAGTTTGTGCCCACCTGCAAGAGACTGACCACAGCCTTAGGGGGAGGGAGATATGTTAGGGAAGGAACACTGATCAAAGTGGGGGTTCAGGTGACGAAATTATATACCCCAAGAATGGGCTTGGTTAAGAAGAGATAATTGATGCCAGATGTAGGAGGGAACATCCCCAATCAGCTGCAGATGTGGTGGGAAAGTTCTACAGACCATCTATCTGTACAAGGCTTAAGTGGTGAAGTTAGGTTGGGGGAAGTTTATTTTCCAGGACCGTGGCAGGCGTATCTAACTTAACTACTATCTTAAGATAAAAACTACAGATCTCTGCAGCAGGTAGAGTTCATCCAATCAAAAGCTGCAAGCCTTATCACTCCAACAGAGTTAGCAATGGAAAATTACAAACTGTTTCTCTTTGCCTGTATGTTTTAGGGACATTAGGATCACTTAACCCAAGTGACTCCATATTGGAATGGAATATAACATTAAACTGTATAAAGTTAGCAATGATCACAACAAACTTCCTGGGGCATGGTGTCACAGAAGTTCCAAACAGTGAAACCAGTTAAGAAAAACCGAATCATAAATTCATTTAGTTCATAGTTCCAGTCTCTCAGGGAGCTGGAGTTAGAGTTTAGAGACTTTAAAAGAGGGAATTTCTCCCTTGATCTGGGTGTTGACAAAGTGCCCACATTATCTGCTTACATGATTCTAGGACAAGTAGGCCATTTCAACCTGAGGTACCTCTCAATCAGAAGCAATTAGTGCTTGATTGTTGGATTTGTTAGCATCATTGAGAGTCTGCATATTGATTCCTTAATCAGTGGGAGCATATTAATTCACTAATGACAATATTTTTAAATAATAAATTTATTGATATTTTTCATTTTAACCTAGCCTAGGTTAGGGTTAGCTATTGTGGTCCGATCTGGTCAAGATAGATAATTAGGTATCATGGTCCTTCCTTGGGCTATATGGATGATGTGATTCTGATTGAATACAAGAACACACCTATTTCTGTGGAAATGAGTCTGGGGGCTGACATCTCATCATATGGACATACCTGCTGTTTCCGTGGGAACTAAGAGTTCATGGATACACCTGTTGTTCTAGTGAGCAATGAGGCATATATGAAGAAGTTAGGATATTGACAAGGGGTGGGTGAACTAGGTAGGTACAGTGGGTCTGCTGTTAAGTGGGGCCTATAAGGAAGTTAGAATAGTGGGGCTAGGGGCAGCTTTATTAGGATTCCATCAGAGCTACCCAAACGAATTGCCTAGAAGAGATTATGGTCCATTCCCTGTTCTACACCATGGCTAGAGGGCTTCTAACAAAGGCTGCATGACCATTACTTGCATGAGATACGTTGTGGATAGAAAAAATTTTTTAGAAAGGGTTGGGTTAGGTGGTGCCTAAGGATAACCCTAACTTTGAAGTCCTTTGATTTGTAGCCATACAAGTTATTTGCAGCTTCACAGCAGCCTTCACTAGGTCTTTAGTTTAAAGAAGGTTCCTGAGACCAAAGGAGAGAAACGTTATTTTTCTACTTCCCTAGCATAATGACTAGGCAGTTAGGTGATGCAATGGAAAGAGTGCTAGGCCTGGAGTCAGGAAGACCTGAGTTCAAATTTCTACCTCAGACACTAGTTGTGTGATCCTGGGCAAATCACTTAAGCCTGTTTGCCTCAGTTTCCTCATCTGTAAAATGAGCTGGAGAAGGAAATGGCACCAGAATCTTTGCCAAGAAAACCCTAAGTAGATTCAGGAAGAGTTTGACACAACTGAAGAACAACACCACTATGACTAAGATCATTGGGAGTCCATTCATTGGAAAGTGAATAGACTTCTGACTGAGCTGCGGTTTGGGGAGATTCTCCAGGCCCAAGAAGAGCTAAAGGCCTTGTTCTTTCTGTGGAAGTGATAGGCTCTACTTAAAAAACAAAGAAACAAACAAAGAAAATAACTCACTAGCCCAAGGTAAAAAGAGAAAGCAGCCGTTTGGGTCCTGGGAAGGCATGCAGATGTTTGTTCATTCTTTTACAACCCTAATTTCTCGATGAGCTAGTGAATGGCTGCTGATTCCAACAGAACTCCGAGGGAATCTTTTGGAGACCTTCTGAGCCACCTCTCTTATGAAGATAAGGCTCCGTTCTGATAGGATCGATGGTGAGCCCTCTAAAATCTCTTCATTTCCAATCTTTGTGGATCTTTCAGGAGGACTTTGATGAAAAGACTTAATCTGGGGAAACAATGGGAGGCAACTACTTCTGGCATCAGAAAAGCTGCTTTCAAATCCTGCCGCTGACATTAACTACCTTTGTTACCATAAGGAGGTCCCTTTGCCCTTTAGGCCTCAGTTTCCTTATCTGGAAAAGGAGCATTGTGGACTAATTGCCTTTCAAGGTCGATGCCAGCTCTCCAGCTCTGGTCCCAAGGCATTTAGGAATGCTTTCCTTGAGAAAGTTGGACTCCATTGGGGTCCATCTCCCTTGGGATCCCTAACAAACACCCCAGAAAAAAAAAATAGAGAAATCGCAACTGACACATTCACAGCGAGTTTCAGGTTTTGTTTGTCTCTAGAGGGCAGTAGCAACTTTTTATGGAGTAGTATTAGAGGAGCCAAAGGAGAGCAAGGCAGAGGGGAGCAAAGGTGGAGAAGAGAGAAGCAGGTGCCAAGTTTGACAGGAGTGTGACTCACTCCATTCTGCAGCTGATGCTCTGTCTGGTTTCAACTCCATGGTACAAGATGCCCCTACCCAGTTAATCTCACCTAATCTTACCACCACTCTGCTAGTTCAATCAGTGACTGATACCACTACCTCCTTCAGCCTTCTCTCTCCTCTGGGTGGAGGGCTGGAGGGCAGAGGACCAAACTGCTCCCAATTCCTTCCTCTACAGAGGTAAGAAACTGTACATTTTGGTTCTCTCCACTACACCTGCTGCTCTGACTGGTTTCAAGTCGATGCTCTCGGCCCTACCCCCTGGGCCCTTCCCTCACTTTCTTGTCTCCTTTTGTGTGTTGTGACCTTCTTTTTATTAAATTGTCTCCAGCAATTAGCACAGTGCTTGGCACATAGTAGGTACTTAATAAATGTTTGTTGGGTTGGATTAGAGAGGGTGAGAGTAGCAAAGCAGAAGTGTTCTGGGTTATTCTGGCTATTGGAGTGGTCGTTGGGCTCTGAGGAATTCAGTACATATCCATGAAAGAATTAAAAAAAAAAAAAGCCGGTTAACGACTTCTTGCCCCTAGAATATTTTTTAAGGAAGATGAAACAAGAATGATGTAGGATGGAATGGAGAGAGAGGGATTTTGAGTCATTTGAGGGTTTCTGTGGCTTGTTCAGTTCTTCCAATCTTTAAGTCGAGTTAAGCCCCTAAAGACCAGAGGTGGAAGTATGTTCTATTGCTCATCAGTCATACTGGCTGTCCTTTTGTGCCCCAGAGTTCGACCAAAATGGATTAATCCTTTCGCAGCAACAGTCCCGGCACCTTTGCGGCGGGTGGAGTTTTGTTTTTGCAGACTCCTGGGCATGGAATTCGGTCCCTTTTGTTCTTGAATTCCTGCCTGGTCACTGGAAATCGAGGCTAAATTTACTTCCTCTAGTTAGACTTTCCTGCAATACTGTTATCTCTAACTCCATTCCCTCTTCTGCTGTACACAGCCCACGGCTGTGAATCTCTCTAAAGTACTTATAATGTAATATTTATGTGACTTTGTTTTCATCTTCTTTTCATAGGAGATTGTAAGGTCTATCTTTTGTGTATGAAGAAAACAACTCGCCCAACGTGGGGCTCGAACCCACGACCCTGAGATTAAGAGTCTCATGCTCTACCGACTGAGCTAGCCGGGCTGATATACTCAATCTTAGCAGGAGTTATTTAATCATCAAATGGTCCTCTGTATAAATTTTTTATTTCGTGGGTTTCAATGCATTTTAAATGACAGTCTTGCTCCACTCTTTCCCAAATCCTTTCATGTATTTGACAAAGACCAACCCAACGTGTTAAGTGCTTTCCTCACTTTTTCTTGAAAACACTAGAATATTAATTGAGCCCAGAACTTATGCTTATTCAAACTATCTCAGTGTTTATTATCGTCATACCCTCACCTCCACCCCCATCCATACCCTGTTATTGGATAGTTATTGGAGACGCTATTCTCGGTTTCATCGCGTTGTCTTTGGTAAATAATATCCTATGAACTGAAATGATTTCTCTGTTCTCTGAAGTGATTATCTCTCCCTCTCCCACATAATTTCTATTTCAAATAACCCATTTTCTTTTGTTGATTTGCAGTATTTTAGGAGGAAACGCCGTTTATTTTCCTTCTCTTTGTGTTTGTGTGTGTGCGCGCGCTAGGAATACCACCTTCTGAAAAGATCTCCAAAATTACTCGGAAAAGTTTGAAATTAATGGACAAACATTTGAAACCAACGGCAAAAACACACTTCAATATGATTGGCCCTGTAAGTGTATTTTTCAGTGCAGTTCAAACAAAGTAAATGAAATCAAACTATCTTTGTAATTTAAAACAGAGGTGTTGCTTACTACTTGTTGCTTGCCTACTACATAGGAGACTGCTAATAAATGTTTAATGACTGACTGACTAATAACATCATGTAGGGAGTGGGGGTCAAGTGTAGAACTATCTTTTTTTTAATTTTTTTCTTTTTTCCGTTAAAAAAATGATTCGTTTATTTAATTTTAGTTTACAACATTCAGTCCCACAGTCCCTTGAGTTTCAAATTTTCTCTCCTCCCCGCCCCGGTCCTCCCTCTTCATGGCGGTATGCACTGAAATATAGGATCTACAAATATCTTCACATTAATCGTTAGTCAGGTTGTAAAAAAGGGTTATAACTACTGGAATGATTACTGGGAAAGAGGAAACAAAACAAAACAAGAAAAAGAAACAGCAAGTAGTTTGTTTTAATTTGCATTCGGACTCTGCGTCTCTTTCTCTAAATGTGGATATCTCTTTCGATCATGAGTCTTTTGGAGTTGTCTTATAACTTTGCATTGCTGGGAGGAGCCTAGTCTATTGAAGTTAGTCGTCATACATACGTTGTGTCTGTTACTGTGTACAGATTTCTCTTGGTTCTGCTCTTCTCGCCCAGCATCATTTTATGTAAGTCTCTCCAGGTTATTATGAAGTCCATCTGCTCCTCATTTCTTATAGCATAATAATATTCCATTATATTCATATACCACAACTTGTTCAGCCATTCCCCAATTGATGGGCATCCCTTGATTTCCAATTCCTTGCCACCACAAAAAGAGCCGCTATAAATATTTTTTGTACATATGGGTCTTTCTCCCACTTCTCTGATCTCTTTGGGATATAACCCTAGAAGTGGTATTGCTAGGTCAAAGGGTATGCAATTATTTATAGCCCTTTGGGCATGAACTATCTTTTTTTAAACTACGCCTTTTCTAACGCTGCTATTTTGTTAATCAACCCAATAAACGTTTATTAAATACCTACTATGTGTCAGGTACTGTGCTAAGCACTGGGGATACAAGAAAGCGGCAAAGAAAAAGAACAACTCCTGCTTTCAAGGAGTTTACAATGTAATGGGGGAGACAACATGCAAACAAATATATACATATATATATGCACATATATATCAAGCTATACAGAGGATAAATAGGAAATAATTAACAAAGGGTAGGTGCTTCTATTAAGGGAGGTTGCTGAAGATTTCCTGAAGAAGGTGACATTTTAGTTGGAACTTAGAGGAAGCCAGAGGTTGGTTAGTTAGGAGGGAGAACATTCCAGGCAGGACAGCCAGAGAGAATGTATGGAGCTAAGAGATGTAGTGTCTTACTTATGGGAGAGCCAGGAGGCCAGTATCACTGGTTCAAACATTACATTGAGGGGTTAAGATGTAAGACTGGAAAGATATGAAATGGGTGGTAGATTATGAAGGGGGTGTGAATGCTAAATAGTGTATTTTATATTTGTTGCTGGAGGCAATAGGAAGCCACTGGAGTTTATTGATTAGAGAGAGGTGATACGACTGGACATGTGTTTTAGGAACATCACTTTTAGTCATTCAGTGGAGGATGGATTGGAGGGTTGAGGCAGACAAACCAGAAAACTCTTGCAATAATCAGTGCATGAGGTAATGGAGGCATACACTAGCATGGTGGCAGTATCAGAGGAGAGAAGGGAACCATTTTGTGAAATGGTGCAAACATGAAATCAGCAGGCCTTGGCAACAGTTTGGATGTATAGTTTGAGACATAATAAGGAAACCAGGATGACTCCTAGGTTTTGAGCTTGAGTGACTGGATGTTGCTTTCTACAGTAATAGGGAAGGGAGAAGGGTATAACAGGAAAGAATAAGTTCTGTTTTAGACATTTTGAATTTAAGATGTTTATTGGCATTCAGTTTGGAATGTCTGGCAGATGGAGATGTGAGATGGAGGTCAGCAGAGATATTGCGGCAGGAAATGTAGATTTCTTACTTGGAAAAACAGGGAGTGGGAGCATATCTCAGAAATTCTTTAACTACTACTATGCACCCACTCCTGTATTCTGAAATTATGGCACATGACAGTTAAGTTTCTAGATGCCTTATGCTAGAATGCTATCCCTCTTCCCATAAAACTTTGGAATGTCTAGCTCCCTTGAAGACAGACTCAAATTTGATTTAAAAAAAAGCCAGGAAAACTGGAATACAGTTTGTAAGAAATTAGATTTAGACCAACATCTCATGACATAAACCAAGATAATTTCCAAATGAACACATGACCTACATACAAAAGGTTACATTGTAAACAAATTAGAGGAGCAAGAAACTCAACTTTCAGATCTATGGATAGAAGAGTTCATCACTATGCAAATGACAGAGAGGATCATACAAGTAAAATGGACAATTTTGATTATATATAAAAACTTAAAAGCCTTTTTCATGAATGAATCAACAGCAATAAAAATTATAAGGGAAATAAGAACGGGGGAAAATCTTTGCAGCAAGGTTTTTCTTTCTATAAAGATATATTAGGAATGAATTCAAATTTATAAGACTAAAAAGTCATTCCTCAACAGATAAATGGTCAAAGGTTATCAACAGGCAGTTTTCGAAAGAAAATTCAAGTTATCAACAACCATATGAGAAAATGCTCTATACAATAATTAGAGAACATATTAATATAGTGGGTTATTATAGTACCATAAGAAATGATGAATGGGCCAATTTTGGAGGAAAATGAAAGACTTCTTGTGATACGTTCTAGCGTCCTTCCCTGCATTCACTGATACATCCAAGATCTTTCTCCTGAAATTTTCCCTGATTTCCAGTTTGAATGATTCTGTAACTCAAACGATCCGAGTCCTTTCAATGTCTCCACGGCTACCCTCACTTCTACTTATCTATTCGTGTCCTATACTGTTCAGAATACTTTGTTAACTCCTGGAGGGTAGAGTATGAGTAATTTTAAAATGTTGTTGTCCAATGGCCCAAAGCTTCAGTGCCCTATAGCAGCTCACTTAAAAAAAGAACAAAACCTGAAATACCCAACTTATGTTTCCGCCCGGTTTCGAACCGGGGACCTTTCGCGTGTTAGGCGAATGTGATAACCACTACACTACGGGAACAAGCCACTAGCTGCCATACTCATTAAAGGAAGCTCTTGAAAAAGTTCAGTTAAGATAAGTTAAATCATTTTACCTATCAAAATATCTTGTCCCCAGACTTGAGTTTTGCGGAACTCATACCTCTTCTTATCTGCTTCCTCTCTAGTCTTTCCCTTATCAGTCCAAAAACATGTCGTCTCTCAGACAAACAACACACAAGTAAGTCCTATATTACACCACATTCCCCTATACTACCCAGGCTCCTGATCTCACTCTCGCCACCCTCTGTTGCTGCCCTTAGTCCCCTGAAGTCGCTGCCACCCTCGAGTGCCATCTTCACGGATCCCCTAATGTGCCCTCTTTTCCTTATGCTCTCTCTATAGGCGCTGGCCAACTAGTCTCATTTTTAGAAGAACCAAGAATCCTACATAACAGGGCTTCGGTGCTGGAATCTGCGGGACAAACGTCCTTTGAACTAGGGCATCTTACTCGTGTCCCTCTGGTATCAGCGGTTCTGGCCCTCATTTTCGCCAGCTGTTGTTTCTGGGGAAGCTTTCACTGGATTTGCCGCTCTGCGGATCAGACCGGGCTGGGAGGTGTGTTAGGTTGGGTTGGGTAGCACTAGCGCCGATGTATTGCAGCTGGGCCACGCCAAGGCTAACTCAGAAACACTGACCTATAACTACAAACCACTGCTCACTTTCCACACCAGTTCCTTCTTAATTCCGATTCCCAACTCCACTCTCACCATCCCCAAAACTCGCCCAGATGTTATCCTGTCAACTTCACTTAGTGAATCTCTTTGCAAGGGAAACCTCTAATTTTGGAGACTCCTGGATCTGACCGGATTGATATTTCTTTCCTTTTTCTAAAGTTGGATTGCCCAACTGGATTTCTTAAGGGTGGAGAGAACTGAGTTTCTAATATATTGATTCTCCACCCTAATGAAAATACAGAATGAAAACACCCTTATGGGGCTTATAACAGAGAAAGGAGGTATTGAGTTGTTAGGAAACTCGTATTTTGCCTGAAGCGTTCGGAAGGGCAGCTGACCTTTGACTAATAGGAATTAACTTGAAGGAATGTGACCCCTGCTCTCTACGAGAAGAGGGATGGAAGAGTGGGAATTTCTCTCGGCTCTTCCTACCTTCCCCTTAGACGGTTCACATCCTGAAGCAAGGTTACTTACTTAAGCACAAGAAAACCAAGAGCCAGCAAGCAGTAAGCCAATTTCACTACCTTCCTCCGCTTCCCACAAAATATACACAGAGTAAATGACCTAGAAATCGCTTAAATGATCTTCATCTGTATCAGATGAGAAGCGATCGGTCTATGATGAATTAATACTCTGGCAGTTTGAGAGTCTGGTGGTGGAGAAAAACAAACGAAGGGAGCCAAGTCTTGCCTAGCAGAGACGCTGCTTCGAAGGAGGTGGTGTTTCCGCAGGGCGGGCAGCAAGGTGAGGACTCCAGGAGAGAAAAATCACGGGGTTCCGCTGTGTTGAAGACTGAATTCCCTTGTGCGAGTTTACTCTGTTCCCTTTCTTCCACAGACTCTCTGAGTGTTTATAGGAGAGTATGCTACAAATTACAGAGTGGGGTGCGTATATTTTGCAGCTGATTTGGTCCTACTTTGCCACTGTAGTAAGTTATTTGAGCTAATTATATCTATTGATTGTTTCGGGAAGCGCTCCCTCCCGGTTCATTGCGCCCCCCTCCCCTCTCTCCCGTCCCCCCTTCCCCCGTGGTATATGTCCTGAGGTATAGCTTGATGAGTTCGGATACAGAGTACCCTTAATTGTCTGGAGTAGTCGTTAACCCGCTGGGGACCCAACCTTCCAGGTCTTATGTGAGTGAGGGGGGTAGCTCTCAGACACTGGAAGAGAGGGAAAAGAGATACCTGGAAGAGAGGGAAAATAATAGTTACACTTTAGAGGCAGGGAGAGAGCATCGGATGTGAGAGAGGTAGAGAGCAGAAAAGGAAGCCTTTGCAGCTTTATTCTTTGTGCCTGGGAGGGTTGTGTTTCCAAATAAGACCCGGCCCCTTAATCCACCACCCTCAAAGAAAAAATTTTGCAAAGACTTTACAGTGACTACTGGAAAACAAACAAACAAATAAACAAACCCAATAAAAACCCAGGACCTCTAAACTAAAGCAAAATGAAACAAAAGGAAGCTGTCGTTTTGTGGTAGACGAGGTGGCCGAGTGGTTAAGGCGATGGACTGCTAATCCATTGTGCTCTGCACGCGTGGGTTCGAATCCCATCCTCGTCGTGTTTCTTTCGTTAGCAGGATTTTGATAAATCGTACTGCTTCAGCCTAAATATATCTCTCCTTTAGTTGTGGCAGCATATCCAAGGAAGTTTTGTACAAAGCCTTCCATTGTTATTTGACATGGAAATCACCCTGGAGGCCATCTCCAGTCGTCGTGATCTATATCTTGCCACTGGACCCAAATGGCTCCGGAGGAGAAAGTGAGACCGGTGACCTTGCATAGCCCTCTCTCACTGAAATCCAATTCACTTTCAACTAAGGGCATCATCTCCCTGAGGTCAGGGTCCTCCTTGAAAACAAAGAACAAACAACCACTGCGCCCACAAGCATTTACTTCTTCAGTATCAGTGCCTAAGGGTGTCTAAGAGGTGTGGGAGGGAGGGAAGACTGCTCCAAGGGTACTTGGTTAAAATCTTCACTTCTGCGCTCCGTAGACTCTCCAAATAATATTTTAATACACACATTTCTAAGCCTTGAGTCAAAAGGTATTCGAAAGTGCATAGACATAAGGTGGGGCGAAAGGGGATTTGCAGGGAGGGGTGGGAGACTGGGGAGGGGGGGGGGATCGGCGTTTTCGAAAGCTATGTCCACGGAGAGCTATGTTGTGTCAGGTAGTAGGAAGCTGGAAATCGTAGGTGAATTTAGTGGCGTGTTTGTGTTTTACAGGAGAGATAAGAAGTTGGCTTACTTAATTCGAGAAAACTTTTGGCCATAGCAAGTTTCCTAGATTAGAGCATATGATAAATGATAGAAGAACTGAGGTTTACTTCTGTAGAAAGAATAGGCACAGACAGGGAATCATACTATACTTCGAAAAAGTGGCAGTAAAGGGTAGCTTACTGGATGTAGTCGTGGCCGAGTGGTTAAGGCGATGGACTAGAAATCCATTGGGATTTCTCCGCGTATGTTCGAATCCTACTGACTACGTTTAGCTACTGAGGCGCTAAATATCCGTTCGATTTTCCGCAGTGCTAAAAAAAAAGTTTTAATCTTTGAAATTAAAGACTAAACTAGCCAGTGTAGTAGTTTAGAGGCAGAAACACAGACTTCATATCTCACTTCAGGCTCTTGGGAGCTTAGTTGATCTTGAGCAATCACTATAATTTTGTGTCTCTTGCTTCCTCATATGTAAAATAAGGATAGTTAAAACACACACACACACACACACACACACACACACACACAACACCCAGATTCCAGCGTTGGCATGAAGATAAATGTTGGTAAAGCGGTTTGCAATACTTAAAGTTTTATATTGTACAAATGTTAGCTTTTTTCTTTTTCTTTTTCTTTTTTTTTTTTAGCAATCGGGGTTAAGTAACTTGCTTAAGGTTACACGGCCAGGTGTTTCTGGGTGTGGTGCTGAGTATTTGAGCCCAGATTTGATCCCCAGGTCATCCCGACACTGGAGCCGGTGCTCTTACTCGCTGTGCTACCTGGACACCACGAAATGTTAGCTATTACAAAGACAGATGGAATTCTCATCAAATTGGCCAAAGAAGATTCACTGGCAACGACAGAGTCGGGATCCAGAAGGACCTTGATAAACTAGAGCTTTGGGATGAATCTAACAAAATGAAATCAATAGGTTTAAAGGCAAAGTCTTACACTTGAGAAGAAAAAACTTCAGTGAGAAAAAGAAAAGTTTAAACTTTGATTTAGTGCACACTTTAAACGTATGGCAAAGAGGCATATCCTATGATTAGCCACGTAATAAAAATTTTCAATACACTTCAAATAAGGAAACGAAAGCAAACCTTTTCAAAACAATTTTTAAAATTGAAAATAGAGATCTGTCATATGGGGGTGGTGTGGGGTGTAAAATACTTCACCCTTTGCCATACTTACAAGTGCCTCTTTATGGGAAAGCAGGTGGTGGAGTATATGCTAGCAATTCTTCGACTTTGTATGCTCCTTCCTCTCTTCTTTCCTGAGATTCTATTTAAATTCTTATCTCTGCCCCACTCCCCACCCTGGAATGCCCTTTATTCTTACCTCTGACTTTGGAATGTCTAGTTCCCTTGAAGACTGAGGTGAAGCCTTCCTAGGAGAAGGCTTTCCTGATTCCATCCTCCCCATCTTTCCCAGTTTTGAATCCCCCCCCCCATTAATTTGCATACATTTTGTATTTATTTACCTCTGCACATGTTGATTTTTTATTGGATTTAATTTAAATCGAAATAATTTGAGAATCATAGGTGCAATAGAACTGGGAATGTTATCAATTCCCAGACCATCTTGCTTTTAGCTCAGTCCTTACAGCCTTCATCTGGGGAAACAACTCCATTGGAGAAGGAAACAATTTCCAATCAATAACTACATAAGCCAACCTAGAGAAAGCAGTAAGGTTCCCTAAGGGAGAGAGAGGAGGAAACATATGACAGACAAGTCATCGTCACCACCACCTTGACCCTCTCCCCTCAGATTCTAATGGAGACAGCTCAGAACCCTGAACTCAAAAGCCTTGGGAATAACATTGCGTCAAGCCTAGCGACCTCAGTCATAACACTGGGAAGTAATCCCAGTGGAGATGCATCCAGGCAACTCATCTTGAAGGTGCTGCTATAGCTACTGGAGAAAGTTCTTAACCTCCAGAATCCTTGGAACTTTCAAATGGCTCAACATCAGAAACCTATATTTTATCAGTGGAATGACATTAAAGCAGAAGCATTAACATCTGCTTTGTGATTGAATCCTAAGAACCATGGAATTTTTCCAACTTGTAGCTGAAAACTTCTTGATCTGTTGCCTCCCCCATTAGAATGTGAGCCCTTTGAGAACTAGGACTGTCTTACCTATTTGTATCTCCAGTGCTTAACATGGAGCTTTGCAAGTGGTAAGCACTTAATAAATGTTTCATAAATTCTTTCACTCATTCTTCCAGTAGGATATCAGCTCCTTGAAGTCAGGAACTATTTCATTTTCATATCCTCAGTACCCAGTCCAATATCTAGCATATACAGGCACTTTAAATAGATTCTTGTTAAGTGTTAAGTCAAAAAGTCACTCTATCAGTTATTGCCAGCTTTCACCCAAAGTAGCAATTCTTATTTTCACCTCATATGTTAGTAACCAGATCTGCTGTAAGTGCAGACAACATTGGCTGGACAATCATTGATGCAACCTTTCTTGACTGACATATGAAGCATTTGGGGATTTAAGGTCTCTCCCTTATTCTAAGAGGCTAACACACGTGCCCCCTGCATTTTACCATCCCATCTCTCTCCTTTAATCAAAATCCCATATCTTCTCTCCTTTTATTGTAAATCCAGGACCCTTGGGAGGGAGAAGGGAGCAGTAAGGCTGTTTGAAAAGTGTCTCTCTTTAATCCTAATCCTTATTGATTTTATTAATTTTATGAATGATACTGAACTTCTCACTCTGTCTCAGATAACCCGTTGTGGGCAAATCACTGCTGACTAGAGACACCACTGGTTCAGGGCAAGATTCGTTAAATTAGTGACGAGTTAATATTTACATAGTACTTGCAAAGCAAAATAATACACACAGTACGTGTTATATACATATGTGCCCATATATTATTGGATGTAGGTAGCAGTACAACAAGGGGAATCTTTTAATTTTACTTCTATAACTCAAGTGTTTTCAGTGGAAGAAAATGCTGTTCTCTATAGAATATGGTTGTTTACTGTGTGTGTGTGTGTGTGTGTGTGTGTGTGTGTGTATGTAGCAGATGGCCTTTTTTTTTTCTTTATAGCAAATGTTCCAAGTCTTCTGTGAGCATAGGAGGGGACTGATAGGGAGCCAGAAGGTGGGCAATGAGGAGAGAGAAATTTCAATAATCTCCTAGTCAGTACAAGGGTTTCATCCAGATTCTGGGAATCAATTAAGTAGTAGAAGGAAAAAAATATGAAAATAAAGTAGGTTGCCACTCTCTAGTAGTCAGGGGGACAGTGAGAATCCCAGCTGAGAATTATGCCCCAACAGCAGATTCATTACCAATGTTTATGCCCAGGTAGATCTTAAATCCCCAGGACTTTGGTTTACCATTTTTTAGAGAAAACTTCTTTAGGAAAATGTATGAGAAAATAATACATCTTCTGGCCAAAGCTGATTAGTCTGAACTCCTTCTTGGGATTCCTGAATAAAGGGTACCAGCCACTGACTGTGAGTTCAAGAGAAGACCCCAAGACAAAAGAAGTAGGAAAGAAATGGAATTGACTTAAACGAGCTCATATCCGTGGGGGGAAAATTATGTGTAAAATAAGTGGGGTATTTCATGTATCATCTCTAAGATCTAGCTCTGAAAAACCCAGTTACATGAGCCATGGAAAGATGCAAAGTGGATAATTTGGAAAAAATCTTAACTGGAAAATCAGGAGAATGCCTTAACTATGTGTAATATGGGAAATTAGCATATGGAGGTACCTGCCTACATATATTCCTGGCAGGTGTTGCAACTGTGTTCTTTGTTCCGTTTGTAGGATTCTCTGAACAGCTGCACATATTCGTATACTTCGTGTCTTGGTAGTACTGGCTTAGATTGAAGATTACCAGAAGTAGTTGGTGTTTGGGATGATTTCAGTATTAATAAATGATAGAAATTCTCTCTCATAATCTCCTCTTTGCACCCATCCAACTTGAGCAGGGAGTTTTTTTTTTTTTCCTTTTTGCTTGTCCTTCTCTCTCAAAACCCCGTCATTTAATGGCATAGACGAAAGTCGTAGACAACGGACATATATTTTAATAGCACTAATACCTAGTTTAAAGGCAAAGACCAGTATTAAGCAAAGCAGAACAGTATGCAATCGGACCCGAAGCCAGGGGAGGGTCCTTGGACAGGTCTTAGAGACTCTCACCTGGACTCCGAGCTCCTCTCTACACCCGCAGCTTCTGGCTCGTTCTCACTTTTCAGCTCCTCCTCTGTGGTCTCTTGTTCACGTTTTCCTCCGTCTTTTCTGATAAGCGCTTCTCCGTGGTCTTCAGTGATGACTTGAGGAAAAAGGGAAAGGGACACTGGATCCAGTGCTGTGACTTGGATTTGACTGGAAGTTGCTGCATAGAGGATGAAAAAGTGGCTCGAGATTTCAGATTCCCACCAGTCTTATCTTTGTTTCGGGACTCTACTCATTGCAGCATTAGCCGCCTGGCTCCAAACCGCTCCACTTTAGTTCATTGACATGTCCAAGGACAAGTATTAATGGAAATCCTACTCATTGCTAGAGTAAGGCACTGGTATTAAAGGCTGGGCAAGATGAAAATAAAATAAATAAACCCCAAAAGCCCAACCCCCCTCCCCCTCTCCCAACACAGTTTGTTAACTGAGAAGTTGGAAGGGACTTGGGATAAGATGTGCACTCAATGACTCCTAAAGGTTAATGAGAGGATTGTCATTCAATGTGTTCTGGATAGGGTTTGGGAAATGGAAAGAAGGAAAGAAGGAGGGAAGGAAGGAAGGAAAGAAAAAGGAAGGAAGGAAGGAAGGAAGGAAGGAAGGAAGGAAGGAAGGAAGGAAAGAAGGAAGGAACTATTTCCCTTGCTTCTGTGACTTTGGTTGTTGATGCACTAAGAGGGAAGCATGTCCTCTGCAGAATTTAAGTCTTCTTGAATTCTCGAGTTTCTCTTCGTGTCCCTTACTAAGTCTAATAATCTAAGGAAACTAGATTAAATTGCTTTATAATGATGACCATAACAATACAATGTCTAGTATGTTACATAGCTCCTAAAAGTTTTCAGAATACTTTACAAATATTATAAATTTTATATCCATAGTAATTTGCCTATGATCATAGGTCTAAGCGTCCCAGACCTCATTTGAGCTAAGCTTTTTCAGATT
>NW_027185782.1:3462115-3511229 GCF_028583685.1 Petaurus breviceps papuanus | reverse complement strand
AATCTGAAAAAGCTTAGCTCAAATGAGGTCTGGGACGCTTAGACCTAAGATTATGGGCAATTTATTGTGGCGATGAAATTGATATTTTTAAAGTTCTTTCCAATTTTATCATCATTTTGCAAAGTGGGAATCAAGTTACTGGAGGTCGGAGAGGGACACCTTTCAAGCACTTGCACACACAGGCACATTTCATTCATCGTCCTTCTAAGGGGAAATATTTACCAAGAAAAGCAATTTTGGCAACTTCTGAGGCTTGAAAGTCCCAGATATTTCCGATGCCAGCCACCACTCAAGACAGGGCTTCACCTTCCTTGAATCTGATCAGCACAGGAACTCAGAAGATACCAGGCTTGCAGAGAAGTGAAGAAGACAAAAGTGACGTGTCTCAGTTCCTTAGAGGAGGTGCTTCCCCCTCTTTAGATCACCTGCTGTAGGCAAAGAGAGAGTCTTTCCTTCTTTCTTTCCTTGGTTAGTTTGTTTCTTCCTCTTTTCTTCCATCCACCCATATAAAATAGAAGGTAGGTGAGAAAGGGAGAGGTACACACACGAATTAATTTAATTCAGAGGATATGATTTACCAAGTCAACCAGATGCAAGTAAAATATAGCCAACCCCTAAACTCATTCCATGACCTGTAGCCTTTCTCACAAGGAGGGAGAGTGCCATTCAGATTGGTGAGTATTCATTTTTTATTTCCCTCTCCTAGATCCACCATTCCAATTTTTCACTAACTGCATGGCATACCTCACCAATGATATGCTCCCCCGTGGGTTTTAAAAAGTGGGTTCCCCCCCCCATTTATTTGCTTATTCATTTATCGTTTGAGCAGTACGCCATTTCAACTTCCAGAATCTATATTCCCAGTCAGCACCAATTTAACATTTGTTCCAACCTGATTCTACTGCCCCTGCATCCATTTTGTCCTATTTCAGGCTCTTTTTAATGTTTGCCTCATCCACCAAATTCCAGGTTGTCATCCTGACTTTTAGGTGCCCCAGAATTAAGGAAACATGTCTAAGGACTGTAATTCCTTGTTTTCTACAGTCTCTACTTACCTTCAACTAGCTCCAGCACCATATGTACTATAAAACACTTAGTATCTATAATTCCTCTCCTCTCCTCTCCTCTCCTCTCCTCTCCTCTCCTCTCTCTCTCTCTCTCTCTCTCTCTCTCTCTCTTATTCTTGGGTCCACCACATTGTAGAATGACAGACCTATAGGTAAAAAGGTCCTCAAACTTCATTTAGTATAGAATCATAGAATTTGATTGTTGGGAGACAACTTAGCAGTCCAACCTATGGACGAAAAGAACCACCCTCACATTCTTCTAAGAAAACAGATAAGTGATTCTCTGGTCTCTGCCTGAAGAAGGAGAAGGAACTCCAAGGAGAAGGAACTCCACTACTTATTGAGGCAACCCAGTCCATGTTTGAACAGCCCCAATTATTCAGGACAGCAAGTGTGAATGGACCTCTTTGAAATTCTCACTCATCTCTCTTAGTTTTGACTTCTAGGACTAGGCAGAACAAGTCTAATGTCTCCTTGACAGGACAGCTCTTCAGACCCTTGAAGAGAACTATCTTCCCCTCCTCTCTTCCGTCCCCTACAGCCACAGCCCCTCCTCCAGGCTTTTCTTTTCCAGTTCCTTCCGGTCCAGTTTCTTCAAGCTATCTTTGTCTGATATAGACTCAAGGCTCTTCATCTTCTTGGTAGCCTTCCTCTGGACACACTACAATTTATGAAGGTCCTTATTAAGACATGGTGTAGAGAAGTGAACACAGCCCTCCAGGCGACATCCGAGGAGAGTAAGAGTACCGTGGAACAATCATCCCTATTTCCGGAAACTATGCCAGGAACCCACTAGCTTTTATTTTTTGGAATTTTGTTTTATTTTCAGTTCCAAACCTTCTCCCTCCACCAACTCCCTCTCCTCCCCATCGAGGAGGCAAGAAATACAAAATCCTTTCCCCATATACAGTCATGCCAAGCAAATTTACACACTAACCATGTCCCCAAAATAAGTAAATAGATATGATATTAACTTTTTTTTTTTAGCGGCCATGAAACACCACTGTTTCTCATTTTTTTCTTCTCAGGTGTGACTAGCTTTATAGCTATTGAATTTCTTCTTATTAGACTCATTTTACTATTCCAGCCTGTCAAGTTCCTTCTGCAGCTTGACGCTGCAATCTGCTGTTAGCTATGATAGCTCTTAGCGAACTGTTTTTGCACATTTGATGAGAATTTCATCTATGTCCTTGAATTAACTAGCATTTATATAATACAGCGCCTTAAAGTTTGATAAAGGCTTTTCAACACCTTCTCATTTTATCTTCACTTTAACCCTGGGAATTAGGCTCTATTATATCTCCATTTTCCAGATGAGGAAACTGAGACACACAGAGATTGTGAATTGCCTGGGGTCTCAGAGTTCCTAAATGTCTAAGGTCAAATTTGAAATCAGGTCTTGCTAACTCTTAAGTCCAGCATTGTGCTCGCTACAGCACTTAATTGTTTCTTATTCTTGATTAAAAAAGTAAAACAGTAGGACACTAATGATCCATAAAAGTTAGAAATACCACTTAAAGTAAAGAAACAAGCCAAATGCCCTATTTCAACCTCCAGAAACATAGTTGGGTAGGATTCGAACCCCATTGGGAAACCCCAACGTCCGAGCATCGCCTTAATCACTCAACCACGATTACTAGAAACAATGTGTGTTTACCGCAACTTTTCAAAGCCTAGCGATTTTGTGTGGGCGGGTATTTTTCCACACAAGCAAATCGCAGCCCCCTATCACTTACCACCTGCTCTAATCCAGATTTGCTATGGTGAAAAATTTTCTTGAGCTAAATCACCTCCGTATCTTTCCGTAAAACAAAATACTCGAGTGACTGGCCTCGACAGCCAAGCCTTCCAGTTTCCCAAGAACTGACATGCCTTCCTCTCCATGGGTTTAGCTAGGAAAAAGTCCTCCATCTCCCACCCCTTCTTGCAATCCCTCTTCCCTTCATGCTACATCCAACTTTGGAATACCTTCTGACCGAATTCTCGGAAATTCCTTCATCCATTCGTTGAAATATTATTGAGGGGGAATCTAGGAAACGCAGAGGTCTGGGCTACGTGCTAAGAACAAACCAAAGATCAAGCAAGCGGTCTTGAGGCAGCTATTTTTTCTCTTGGGCCCTTCATGCGGTCATTCTGGTGGAGTGAATAGGAGCTTATAATTTCCAAGTCGAAGAAGAATGGAGGAGTCTGGGTCTAAAAAAGTTTCTATGAAGTTCTCTTGTAGAAAGATGCTGTTACTTTCTTTAAGGTGGTGAGACAATAGAAGCTTGGCAAGAGAAATTAAGTACGCGAACTCTCGAGGCTGAGGATGTAGGAAGTATTAAAAACCCAAACGCCAAGAAAAGCGAACACGACGAGGATGGGATTCGAACCCACGCGTGCAGAGCACAATGGATTAGCAGTCCATCGCCTTAACCACTCGGCCACCTCGTCGATTTGTGTAGTTGACTCTCTTTTTTGGAAAATTTGTTTTTTCCAAAAGGTTCTTTCTGTAGTTATTGTAAAGTCTTTGCAAAATTGGATTTTTTCGTTGGGGATGGAGGCCGGATGTGTCATCTAAAAACTCGCAGCCCTCCGAGGCACAAGAAATAAAGTGACTTTGGCTCTCTACCTGTTACACATTCGTTGCTTTCTCCCTACCTCTAAACTGTAAACAATTATTTTCCTTTTCCCCCAAGAATACTACACTTTCTAGGAGCTACTCTTCCGATTCACACACAGCGGGCCAACTACTACTCCAGGCAGTTCAGGGTATTCTGTCTATTCGAACTCATCAAGCTACATAGCTCAGGAACTCCTCTAGGGGAAGCTTCTATAACTAGCTCAAATCAAAGTCATTTACTAAGATGGCATAGTAGAACACGATACACAGTATACTTCCCCAACCCCATAACTGGTAACATTCTCTCCCACAAACACTCGGAGTCAGTGGGAAGAATGGGAGCAAACAGAATAATCTGGTAGCGAGACAGCCAAAGAGGGAATTCATATTCCTGAGAATTCAGTTCTCAATACTTCAGGACCGTATGTCCTTTTTCTTCTGAAGTCTTCACTTTCCTATCTCCCAACCACCCACTTCCTGCGAAGCACCTCTGCTAGGCAGACTTCAATCCTTGGTTCTTTTTTGCCTCCACCACTGTACTTTCAAGTGCTAGAGTTAATGCTCGCTTGAATCTATCTGTATCAAAATTCTATCTTGTTCTGGTTTCCCTGACTATTCCCTTCTCACAGTTAGTATAGTAAGTTTTAGCAGGAAATAAAATTGCAAAGAGTAATCTGGAAGTCACTTGCAAACCATCCCAAAGATCAAAGGACTATGTTTTACAAATTATACCATATATTAACTAACATTAACATCCTAGTAATATGTGCCGAATGAGGAGAAACTATGTAGACGTTTTTTGTCAGAGTTGGTCCTAAGATATGTAAATTCCAGACAAAATTCAGACCTGCTCAGCTCCAGACCAACAGAACCTCGACAAGGTGCTGATAACTTTGAGAGGACGACTTTGAAGTCTCACCTATAATTTTGAGATGATTTAGATATGCTAATGAACCATCCCCAAGGTGAAGGCACAGATAAAACAGTCTATTTTTTCCCTAAACTCTATAAAAATGAGACTTCAAACTCCTACCCTACAGTCCTCTTCCATCTCCATCGGGTCCACGCTGCTTAGTGCTCAGAACTCGAATCATGGTTAAGTGAGTGATATTCTCTGCCGTTCCCTTTCTCCCCCCCCCACTCAGCCTTCCTTTCTTCAACTTGCAATTTCCCATCCCCATGCCGAGGTCTGTATCTGTGCCGCTTCTTAAGGCTTGTCTCTGCCTTTTCGTGCTATCCTCTGTGTTTAATCAAAGTGACGCCCCGTGTCTCGATGCCACTAGTGGTCTTTCCTTGAGAGTACCCAAAGAACCCTGCATGCCTGCTCCATTTCATAATTTCGTAAATTATCAAGGCCCCCTCATAGACAGCTCTCTTCTCATCTGATGCAAATGAAGGTCATTAAAACTGTTTCCAGTTCAATTACTCTGTGTGCATTCGGGGAGGGGGAGGGGAGGGAGGCCGGAGGAGGGAGAATGGGGAGGGGTAAGTAGGGCGATTGATGTCTCTACTCCCTGCTGGATGGAGATTCTCCTGTTCTTGAGTAGCCTTGCTGTAGGATGCGAAGCGCAAATGCAGAAGAAAGAAGGAGCGAAGAGAAATTCCCTCACTCTGCAGTCCTTAGGCAAAGAACACATTCTACAAAGTTAATTCCTGCTTCAGCAATGCCTCGTCCCCTGCAGGGATTACAGTCTCAGTTTTGTGAAGATTATCAATGGCGTAGACAGATTTCCTTCTACCCTACGGTCCGCTGCCCTAATAAATGTTTCCAGCAAAGTTCTAGTTTTCTAACACATCAATACTTCCTCCCTCTTTTATAACTCGCCTTGTATGATTTCATCAGCTGTTGAAAGGTGGGATTAACAATGGATCAGGGACTCAGTTCTCTCCACCCCTTTTCAAGACAAGAATAAATCCAATTCGTCAGTCCAGTATTAGGAAGAGAAAGGAAATCTCAATACGTCTGGATTCAATAGTCTCTAAAATTAGAGGTTTCACCTACAGCGAAAATAACTACCTCACAACCTCAAGACATGTTGTTGGGACTGGGAGAGTGGAGCTGAGGTGGGGACCGAGAAAGGATTGCTAAACTGAGAGGGGGAATAGGGACTAGTAAAGGTCAGTGCTTTGTTTTAACTCCGAGTAACCCAGTCACTTAGGGCTGCTACTGCGGCTGCTGCCACACTGTATGACCTGCACAGCAAGAAACCCAGTGAAAACTTTCCGGGAGGGAGTGACCAAAGGTGCGGAACGGATTAGCAACCCAGCTGGACACACTCAGGTCCTTTAGTTTGAGGGACGATTGTATGCCAGCGCCCAGTTTCCAGGGAGTCTTATGGTTGGCTGACTCCGAGCTCTTCTGAGGGCTGCAGTGAAAAGGCCTGGGTCAACTGAAAGAGCAGAAGCAAGAGACAAATGATTAGGAGATTTTCGAGAACGACAGATAGAGACGATGGTGGCTCGAGCTCCAAAGGTCTGGAGCCACGACAGTGACAAGTAAACTCCTGCTTATGCAAACCCGAGTTTAGGCAGGTTGGTTAGGAGCAGGTGGCTGTGCACCCGGTGGCTGGTTACAAAGAGTTGAGCCAATGACTGAGAAAAAGAGTTAGAAGAGGAACCTGGGTCTCAGCGACCCAGGTGTAAAGGCTTCCCACTTCCCTATCCCTATTGTTTGTCGGCTAGACACAGTGATTTTGACCTGATGAGGAAAGGACTGATGGGGAAGTAGGTAGGATCCGGTGTGAAAGGTCCCCAGAACTCATGTAGGGACAAGAAAGTTAATGGGAAGAACTTGGGGGGAAAGCAATTTAACTTGACTTAGCTAAGTTTTTCTTTTTTTTTCTTTTTCCTTTTAAATAGTATTTCCCCCCAATACTTATAAAGGCAATTTTTAACATTCATTTTTAAATAAAATTTTGAGTTCCAAATATCCTCCCTTCCTCCTCCCTAAGACAGTAAACAATTTGATACTGGTTACATATGTTCAATCATGTAAAACATTTCCATGTTAGTCATGTTGTATAAAATCAAACGAACAAAAGGGAACTATGAAAAAAAGTAAAGTGAAAATACTATGCTTTGATCTGCATTCATATTCCATCAGTTCTTTCTCTCAATATGGATAATATTTTCCATAATGAGATCTTTTGAATTGTCTTGAAACATTGTATTCCTGGGAAGAGCTAAGTCAATTATAGTTGATCACAGCATCACAATATTGTTGTTACTATGTACAAAGTTCTCCTGGTTCTGCTCACTTCGATTTGCATCAGTTCACATAAGTCTTTCCAGGTTTTTCTGAAATCATTGTGCTCATAATTTCTTATAGCACAAAAATATTCCATCACAATCATTCATTATAGCTTGTTCAGCCATTCCCCAATTGATGGGCATCCCCTACAATGTCCAACTCTTAGCCACCACAAAAAGATCCATTACAAATAAATATACTTGCATTTATAAAGAAAGGTAATACTTGTTTGGGGTTCTTGGAGGAGCCTAGCTGACAGCATTTCTGCTCAGTCCTGATGTTTCCATTGCTTGGGATTGATGCTTGTAGAATGGAATGGATTTATGAAAGGAAATTGGTTCATTAGGAAATCTCTGAACCAATTCATTTGGGATTGTTGAAGGATGTCTTTCAAGCACTCCCACAAACCCCTACACATTGGCAGTTTCATCATCCTAGGAGGGGGAGAGATGGGCTGGGAAAGGTTATTATGGAAGCTCCTGAGACCTGAGAACCCCAGGTATTTCAAATGCTAGTCACCACTTGAGGCAGGGGTCCAGCATTTATGGATATTGCCAATGTGAAAATATGAGAGACTAGTTCAGAGCACAAAGGCCTAGGTAGAAGTGAAGATAAATTGTTAGCATTGATAAGTTTTGTTATGTATTCATTTGGTGCTCATAACAACCCTTTGAGGTAGGTGCTATTATTATTCCCTTTTTACAGGTAAGGAATGGGAGACAATGAGGTTAAGTGACTAACTCAGCACCACAGTACCAGTGTCTGAGGCAATATTATGTCTCATATATTCCTGATTTCCAAGTCCTATACCCTATCCATTGCACTACCTACCTGCCTACTGACATGTGACTAAGCTCAACATGTCATTTCACTTTAGTCTCATAGGATGGAACAAACATAAGCTATAGGACCAAGGGAAAGCTGGCCAAAGTCTATTCCTATGTACATGGATGTATGCATCTGTAATGGCAAGCAAAGTTGTACTTTGCTGTTTGTTTCAACTATTCAAGTGCATTTGAGTCTCGGTTTGATTGTATTTTAAAAGAATAGCAATTAGTACATAATATTAATATGTGCTATATGGTACATATATACTCTATGTACCATATAGTACACAATATATAATAAATTAGCAATATAAGAGATAATAAAAAAGATATAATAAAATGCAAAATAAGAAATTTGTAGTTTCATGTGCAATCTTTTTCATTTTGCTTTATTCTCCTCCAAATCAGACCAAACCCTAAGGGCCCAGTAGGTTTTCAACCTTTACTGTGATCCATTTTATTGGATTTATTAAAAAGAAAACACTTCTGTGATTAAAATAAAAATGTTACTATTTAATATTGTGTGGAAAAATATACTATAGTAACAACATAAGAGAGATAAAGGGAATTAGTACAATGGAAGAAGAAATGAAATTCATGATTTTTGTAGATATTTGGTAATTTATTTGGGAAACCCCAAAAGTCAACCAAAACATTAAATAAAGTTGAAGGTTATGACATAAATTCACACCAAGTGTCAGCATTTTTGTTTCTTATTAACAAAACTCAATGGGAAGAGTCAGAGAGAGAAATTCCTCCCAAAAGAATTATAGAAGCTATAAAATAATTCAGAATATATCTAGGAAGGTACATCCAGGAACTCTATGAATTCAAGTATAAAATGCTTTTCAAAATAAAGATAAAACTACATAATTGGGAAGGCAATTGTTTATGGGACAGTTGAAATAAAATAATAAAATTTGTAATATTATTTAAGCTGATTTCCTTATTCAGTGCTGTACCAATCAAACAACCAAGGGAACATTTTATAAGGTTAGTAAAAAATAATAATGAAATTCATATGGAGGAACAAAAATTCAAGAATCTAAAGGGTAATAATGAAAAATGTGAGAAGAAATGGAGTCTATCTGTACCACAGCTTGAATAAAACAACAATCCTAAAAATGATTCAGTACTGGTTTAGAAAAGAGGCCAATCAGTGGAACAGATTAGGTACAAAATTTACAGAAACAAATATCAGAGTAGTATAATGTTAGATAAAATCCCAGACATCTTTCCCTCTCCCCTCCGAACCCTCATTATTGGGAAAAGTACTTGTAAGTTGAGAAAAAAAAACTGCCAGGAAAACTGGGCTTTAGTCCAACAGAAAAAAAGGTTTATATCAGCAGTTCTTAAAATTTCTTTTTGGACTAAAGGAGCCCTTTATATTCTTAAAAATTGAAGACCTCAAAGAGCTTTTGTTTATGTGATTTGTGTTACCATGTTTCCCTGATAATAAGACACTGTCTTATTATTTTTTTGGAAAGAAAAATACCAGAGGGCTTATTTTCAGGGGAGGGCTTATGTTGTCCTGCCTCAGCTCTCCTCCGAGGCACTGCTCTCAATGGCGCCAGCAAGCAAATCACTGGGGAAGAACAGGATGAGGAGCTCACTGCTGCAACTCTGATTGGATGCAGCTCGGAGTGTGGCTAGCATTTGGGGGGGGGGGGGACGGTGCATACAGAGGGTACCGAAATGGAGCATGTAGCGCAGGGGATCACCTTCACTACAGTAGCAATCTCAATAGGGCTTATTTTCGGGGGAGGGCTTATTTTAGAGGAATCTTACACAGTAAGGGGAGGGCTTATTTTCGGGATAGGTCTTATTATCGGGGAAACACGGTAGCAACTGAAACGGATAAAAATTTTAATATATTTATTTAATCACTGAAAATAATCATTATAAATCCATAGTACATTAATATAAATAGCATATTTTATGAAATTAACTTTTTTCAAAATAATAGAACAGCCAGAAAAATCACATTGTTTTATTTACATTTTTGAAATGCAAATTGAGAATTGTTTTTGTGCCATGGATGCAAATGTTAGCACAGTGATTCCAGGATAAGTCATTAGATTCAGAAAAAATTATTAGACAATTTTAATATTTCAGCAAATTCAAATAAAAGAAAAAAAGAAGATTGACATGTATTACATTTATCCCTGATACTTTTTTTTAAAGCAAAACCAAAACCTATCAGAGACCGCTTTCCTGAAGACGCCAGAACCTTGTACAACCTCAATGTTGCTTAGTTTGCACACAAACATGCCATTAATGAACTCTAATTAAATCTTATAGTGTTGCCCCTGCAGAAATACATATGACAATAAGGAAGATGAATACAGTTAACACGGCTGCTAAATTTGGTGTAAAGTCAAACTAAAGTAACCTTTATATACGAGATTATAAATTCTTATCAGTCTTTTATAATCTGCACACAGCTGCTGCTGAACTATTGGAAAGAAAGAAATGCTGGCTCATGGAGATGTTGAGATGATGCCTAAGCTGAAAATGGTGCATGCTTCACTTTTCCCGAAGCAAAAAAAAAAAAAAAATCCTGATGAGTAGAAAAGACAGTGAAGATTTTGTGGTTTTAGGGTTGTTATTAACTTTGGACGGCATGAATGCCATGGGGAGTAAAGATGAAGAAAGAATAAAAAATGCTTTAAAAATGTTTTTGGCTTGTCAAATGGTTCCCCCCCGGACACTTTATCAAGTTTTAGAGTTACTTCTTTCGGTAGCGAAAGAGCTGATCAACTCTGCGGTAATCAGCTGGTAGACTGCTTTATGCACGGGAAAAGCCCTTAGGCCAATGACAGTAACTGTGGTCTTTCAACTCTCTGGTATCCTCTCTGCAGAATATAGAAAAACAGACACCCTCGCTGTAGAATACAATGGAAAGCGAATGGGTTTTCTGCCAGTTTGAAGGTTTTTAGCACTTGAAAAAGTGAGATCTGGGGAGAAAGTTCGCATTAAATAGTGTAAATTAAAAACCCTCTCAGATGCCCAGTAGTCACTTGTTAGATCGATTGCTTAGAAGTAATATAAACCATGCTCCTAAAATCCCAAATCTTGATTTGTTTAAAGCTGGAAATGTGGTTCTGCTCTAATAGGAAATCTCTTTCCTTCTCTATGTATATACTGAAATCACTTTTCTGAGCATAGTTGGTATTTTCTAAAGAATTCTCAATAGGTAGGAATTCGTAATTTTCTTGCACACACTTGAATTAGCTTACTTTTTCTCAGATGTAGGTAACCTACAGGATTAGGAACAACGTTTTTAAATATGAATCGTTTCAATTTATTCAAGGGCTTTGCTTGGGAAGCTGTTAGGCAGGGTGGGTTTCCGTAGTGTAGTGGTTATCACGTTCGCTTAACACGCGAAAGGTCCCCGGTTCGAAACCGGGCGGAAACATGTATCTCAATTTTATATGAGACCATTCACTTCAGAAAGACCCCTTTGCTTTCTATTCCCTAGGCACCAGTGTAATCAGCTAACTGAAGTTTGTGCCAAACCATCCTCTGCAAAGTCATACTGGAATACCTCTTTGTGGCAGTTCTGGAAAATAGCTACCTACATTTGGAAGCTTCTGGGAAGCTGGCTCTGAGTACAGTCAAGTCAGTGTAGGTGTGTGTGTGTGTGTGTGTGTGTGTGTGTGTGTGTGTGTGTGTGTTTTCCTGGTACAAATTCAGCTAATTCCTTGGTAGTTCATCACCAGTAGATTGGTCTCTTGGGGTTGGAGTCTTTTTACCATGGCCAATTTTGAAACAAAAATACAAAATAGACCTCCATTCTGTGTACTCTCTTCTGCTCTGCAGCAAGTGTCAGAGGAGGGGGGGGGCGGGGCAGAAGATATTAAAGTTGCCTCAGTTTTCTGGTAAAATGTACCTCATACTGGTGTGAGGATTAAGTGTGATAAAATTTGTAAAGTGCTTAGCCCTAAGTGCTCTAGCAATGCTTATTTCCTTATTTATTTTTTTGTTGTTGCAGAGGAGGTAGAGAAATTCTATGAATAATTTTGGTCTTTCAAAGTAGGTCAATGTATAATTTAATAGTGATGTCAATGCAAGGATGAACATAGGGGAGAATAATAAAAAGAATAGGTTGGCAAACATGGTTTAGGAATAAGAAAAAGTGGTACTGTGTGTATTTGTGAAATATTCTGCTCCAGGTTTCTTGGGGAATAGGTACTATCCTTATTATCCCATTTTAGTAAATGCTATTGCTTTGCTCTAATGGGGCCACATTCTACTAGAAACCTTTCCCAATGCTAGTGCCTTGCGTCTGTTGACTATCTCTAAATTATCCTGTACCTATCTTTTTTTTTTATACATAGTTATTTGTATGTTGTTTCCTTTTAGACTGTAAGCACCAGACATCCTGTCCTCTTACTCAAACCCAGCTGTCTTTCACTACACCAGATTCTCTTGCTGGCTCTACACTGCTTTCTGTTCTTATCCTCCTTTAGATCTCCTCACTTCCCTAACTGATAAAGGGTGAGCTGGACTGTTAGAGCCTGAGATGCCATCTTCGTGTGTATTGGAACCCAGGGGGAGCACACAGTTGTTTGTCCTTCAACGCAGCTGCTTCCGCTAAGAGCTAGTGGAAGGCGGCTGAAGTAGCCAGGACCCAGTCACCCCCTCCTCCAGCCGTTCCGAGCCAGTCCTTTGCGTTACTTTTAAGTTCTTTTCTTGTACTTGGAGTTACTTTTCACATGGACTTTAAATCAAAGGTTTCTTACTGGCAGGCGGTGGGATATAGTGGAAAGAGACTGTTGGAAGCCTACCTCTTAAATCCTACTTCTGACGTTTATTTCTGCCATTGTTACCACAAGCTTTCTTTCCCGAGCTTCAGTTTCCTCATCTGAAAAATAAGGGAGTCGAGCTAGGTGGCCTCACAGGTGCTTTCCAGGTGTTGGAAACTGATCCCCGTAAGTTCAGGGACGCTTTCCTTGAGGAAGCTGGGACCCGAATCCTTGAACTTCCTCACAGATAAACTTGCCATTGGTCACAAAACAGCAAAGAACAATCCATGAAAGAATATTTTTGGTTCTTCTCCCCTTCCTCGGCGGCTCAGAGGCTCCAGAATTGGAAGGTCGAAGGGAGACAACAGGAGAGAAGCTAAAAGGGAAGGGGCAACTGCGCGACGTCAGAGTTGAATTTCAGTGCAGGAGCCTAATGAAAATATGAATCCGGAGAAAGGCTGGAGTATGGGGCTTCTCTGTGGCTACCTGACCCGAGGTCCTCGGGCCTTGAGGAATCATTCCGATTCCACAAGTGACTAGACAGCTGACATATAGCCACAGGTCGGCTGCTTGGCTGTGTTCAAGGCAATCTAATGTTGGAATGGTTGACGGTGGGTCTGATAGTCATCAGGCTGGACTCGTCCCCAAGAAATAGTAAAAGAAACAGACTACCCGGCACATAGGGTCTTTAAGTCAGAAGATGAAGCAAGAATGATGCATGGCAGAGAGGAAGCGGTGGGATTTTGATCTGTATGAAGGTTTCTGTTGAGCAGATGGTTCTTGTGTTCTACTGTTAAAGGAAACTGAATCCTTGAAGCGTTACAGCTGAAGTACCTTGGCCTTCCCTCCTCCAAATAAAAAAAAAAAAGATAAAGCAGTTTAGGATTAGAAGTTCTCTTGGTTTTACAGTCTAGATTTTCGTACCTATGACCATTACTTTAGGGACTGCCTGGTGTTAGGTCAGCACAATTCTCTTCCCTTTGCACCTTGTCCTCTATCTCTTGGAGTTATCTCTAATGGTTTATTAAATGGACACGGTGAACATTTAGAAAATAAGAGAGGACAGGAAAGAACTAGCTAGGAGGTCTTCATCAAGACCGGGTGAGAACAGACTAAGTTCTTATATCGTTAGACTGGAAAACCTCTGGAATGTCTTCAATTTGTGGGAATTGAGAGATGTCTGTGTGGAGGTAGACATGCATTTTGGCCTCTCAGGTATGTGGGCTACTCAATGAGCCAGGTGTGGGATTCTCTGAACACATGCACACTTCACAGCTGTCTACTACTAGCTCATTGCACTGTCTGATTTTTTATTTTTAAATAAATTTATATAAATTATAAATGATGTAATATAGAAATTATATACATTATTTATATAAATAAATTTAGACTTATTTCTTGCTACATTTTAAATTCTGAACTGTCTCCTTCTCTCCCTCCCCACTCTGCACCATTTGATTCATATATCTATTACTATAAAGATATCTATGTAAAATCAAACTATACATACTTCTATTTATCAGTTCTTTCTCTGGAGGCGAATAACTGCTTTCTTCATAAGTCTTTTGTAGTTGATATTTGAATATATATAATACATAGGATAACTTAGCCATTCACAGTTATTCTTTGAACAATATTGCTGTTACTGTATACCACATTCTCTTGGTTCTGTACAGTTTACCCTTGATTACTTTATGCAAGTCTTTCCATGTTTTTCTACAATAATTCTGCTCATTACAGTACATCAAGCACAGTACATCACAATGATATACCACAATTTTTTGGTCATTCTCCAATTGATGGACATCCCTTCAATTTTCACTTTTTTCCCACCATAAAGACCACACACAGCATTCTTGGTTGTGCTTATTTCACTTTTATTTCGTGCAAGTCTTTCCATGTTTTTCTAAAATCAACTTGCTCATAATTTCTGCACAGTAGTATTCCATCACATTTATATACCTCAACTTATTCAGCAATTCCCCAATTGGTGGGTCTCCCTTCAATTTCCTGTTCTTCGTCATCACACAGAGAGCTGTTATAAACATTTTAGAACATATAAGTTCTTTTGCTTTTTCTGTAATCACCTTGGGAAACAGTCCTAAGAGTATAGGCAGCTTAATAATTCTTTGGGCATACTTGCAGATAACTCTCCAAAATGGTTGGATCACTTCACACTTCCACCAACAATTGCCAAATTATTTCAAGAAGACAGGGGGAATGATCTCAATGTTATTAATTAGCAGAAACTCTGGGATACAGTAGACCTTTTGCCCCCACCCAATCTGAACTGGGAAATCTCTAGTCACTCTTTATGTTTCTCTTACCCTCTTTCTGTTCCAAATCCCTTACTTATTGACAGGAACTGAAATCATAGTTGATTGCCACACTTTAAAAGCAATATAACCCATAGCATGAAGACAGAGACAATCACTAAGCAAAGCAGAGCAACCTGGGCTGGGGAGGGTAGGTGGACAGATTTTAAAGGGACTGTCTACTGGACTCCAGCCTGGTTCCTTACTGACTCTGCTCTTGTTCGTTGCTTATCTTTTCTTCAGAGTTTATCAGCTACCTGTAGAAAACAAGGAACAAGAAAAGGGAAAGGGTGAAGGAGAGGCATTTTGGATTGAGGACTGTCATTTGGATTTGAACAAAGATTGTGGGGGAAGGGAGGAGAGAAGTGGCCAAGACTGGCGCTCAACACTTGGTTAAGAGTTTGGGAATTTGCTTTGGGGTGTTACTTACTGGAACTTCATTGGCTTAGCTCCAAACTTCTCTAGTGTAATTCATTAATCCATTAAAACAGCAGGTATTTATGAAGATGTATAAGTCATTGCAAAGCACTGTTATTAAGTGCTGGAAGAGACACAAATGACCAACAGGCAGTCTATTTACTAAGAGCTTAAAATAAACACTTAGGGACATAAGATGTGTACTGACACCTAAAGGTTATTGTGAGGTATCATCTCCCAATTTATCCTGCATTGTGACATTGTGTAACAGACAGTGGATTGGGGGTTGGGATTGTTGTTCATACTTTGTTCTTGGAGAGGATCGTGGCTTCAGGAAGCTGATGTCATGACTTGCATCTTGAATTGAATTTAAGTGAGGAAGGGCTTTGCAAAGTCACCAGCCTCATTCTCTCCTCTGGAGCTATCTGGGTTTAGTGGCAAGATATGGGGGGGGGGGGCGGGGAGATAGAAATGGAGGGAAAGAGAGGAAAAAAGGAAGAAAGGAAAGGAAAAAGAAAGAAAAGACTCTCTTGCCTCTGAGTCATACAATTTTGGATTCAGTGAGAGGGAAGTATGAACTCTGTTGAATTGGGTTCCCTTCACTTCCTGCATCACTTTCTAGGCACTAGTCACACTAGACACTCAGGTGTCCCTGAATTGGTCCCATCCAAGGATGTTGGACTCCTATCTTGAATAGTGGCTGGTATTATAAACATTTGGAGCTCTCAGGCCTCAGATGTTGGTATATTGCTCTTTTATGTCACATCTTGACTTCCTAGGATGATAAAGCTGATGTGGAAATACTTGAAGGGCATCCCCCTGCACCCTACCCTCCACATGTCTCAGCTCAGAGATTGCCCAAGGAACCTATCTTCCTCCAATAAACCCCACCTGTGGAAACAGCTGGGCTAAGCAGCTAAGGAGAGGTCACTTAGCCTCCTGGGATACAAATCATTAGTACTTTTATAAATGTACTTTTAATGTCAAAAAGTTCATTTCTTTTTTTGCGTGTGTTTTTCAAAATAAATTTTGTTGTAATGATTTGTTTCTCTCCATCACCAGAATATTTGCCCACATTCCTCCTCCATGCTCCCCCAGAAAGCCAGCTCTGATTACAAATGATTTTTATTCTTAGAGTTAAAGGGGGAAGAGAAAAGTCAGCACAAATGATCAACACATAAAACACCCCACAGAAAACCGAAATTTTTCATCCTTGCCAAGTGGTGAGATTAGGGAGTCTTCTCTGATCTCTCATTTGGAGATGTGTTTTTTTGTATAATTTTGCCACATTCTCTCTTATTGTTTTTGAGGTGGTTCTAAACTTCAATTTTTTGTAGTCTTAAAAGGTACCTGAAGAGGGGAGGGGGTAGACAGGAGCAGCAAGACTGGCTTCCCTAGTGTAAAGACTTCCCTTGTGTCCAGCTAGTAACTGGGAAAAGACAAAAGGAGGAGAGAGAGGGAGAGAACCTGAAGAAAGCCCCCTCAAGCCCTTCCAGCATCTCTGCTGGTCACTGGCAGGCTCTTGAGTCTGAGTGTACATTGTCTGCCAGTCTGTAGGTAGGTGATTGGTCAGGGGACACAAGAGCATCTTCCAAGTCTTCAAAATGTCTTGGGACCAACTGGGGTGGCAAAGGAAGCAGCGTGAATTCTTCATCAGCACTCTCTTCACTTCCACTGTTCTTTGGGTCACTTGAAACTGACATGGTGGCACCTCTGGCCAACATGGAGCCTGAGGTTGAGGCTTCTTTATTTCCAGGCTGGGTTCTTGATTTCTTCTCTTTCTGTAATTCTCCTTCCTTCTCTCCCACTTCCACAACCTTTTCATTTCTTTCTTCAGTTTATCTTTTGGAGTTCTCAAACATCTTTCCTTGGTTGGGAATGTGGAGGTAAACACTGTAACCTGCCTTTGATGTCCTTCCTAGAGCCTTCTCAGCCAGGAAGACAGCTCCAGTTGGAATCTCTGCCCTGAGTAGGAGTCAAAAAAGTTCATTTCTTTAAGGCAAGTAAGGACTTGTGTTGTAAAGAATTAAATGGAATTCATTAAAGTAAAAAATCTACAATCTCAAGTGAGCATATTCAGTTTAGAGTAGTCCAGGCTTTCAAATCCTCAGCAGAAGATATATTCCAAGATCCCTGAGTTAGTGCCTGTAAGGACCCTTTGAACCCTTTATTCAGATTCCCACAAGGCTAGTCTGTTGAAGGAATTCCTCTGATTAAGGCACTGAAGTGTAAACTCTCAGCATGACTTAACAATTGCAACTATCATCAACCACTGATTTTTCTCAGTTCAGGGGATCCTGATACTAACAGCACCCAGTTGTCCTAGAGTCACTTACCAAAATTCAAGGAATTTCAGCATTTGGTCATCATCCATACTATGGGAAAAGCTCCTCTTATAATGTCTCCTAATTGAAACCTCAGTCCACAGTTCTCTTGGAAACTGGGAATAGGAATTACATGAGTTCATCTTCTAAAAGTCTCTTGCCTTTAAATGATGCCATTACTGTCCAACTTTTTTGGAGACTTTTTAGGCTAAAGAATTCATCTATCATCTACAATAGAGGCCACATCTCCAATGGTGAGTCTGGGTTGGTTCATAGAAAGTGCAGAAGAGAAGAAATTGCTTTCCAGGAAAAGAGATCAGGCAGGGTTGTTGCCAGACAGTGAATCTGGTTTAGAGAAGTCTCATGTATTACCACTGGAACTCCTTTTCAGCCTCCTTCTGTAACTTTAGCCTTTTACTCCCTGAAAGTTTCCTTGATCTCCCTAGCAAAAAGTGTTCTCTATTACTTTTAGTTATACCAGAGAGCTTTGAACATCTCCCTTATCTTAGAATGGTTTGCCATGTTGTCTTCTACTTTGAGGTTCATGTCCTCAACTACTCAGCAAAAAAATTTAAGAATGCTCTACAAGAGTAAAGAATGAGTAATTTAAAAATGTTGATGTCTATGGCACAGCACAATAGTGCTTTGTGCATAGAAGACCCTTCTTAGATTATATGTTTGTGTGTATATAAAAATACATATACATAAAACATCACATTTGTAGACTGCTTTGGGGCCTAGTTCCAGGAATCCCCAGCAAATTCTTTCAAGGTCCTTTACCAAAGATTAAGATTAAGTTGGTCCAGCTGGGTTTCTAACCAGGGCCTTTTATGTGTTAGGTGAACATGATAACCACTACACTACAGAAGGTAAGCCAAAATAAGATGAAAATCTTGACAAAATTCACTTGCTTCAAGACAAATGTATTTTCTTTGAGACCCTTCAATCAATTCTTGTCACTGGACCTGGGTTCTGGTAAACTGTCTCAGTTCAGTCATACCTACTTGATCACATATGAATTTTACTTTCCTCAAGGGGCCCAAACCACCTTCCCTGGCATCCTAGCCACAGACAACAAACACCTTTACACCACAGCCTTTTGATATTAATTTGGTGGTAAAAAAAAAATACTTCCTCCTGATCACCTGGCAAAAATCTCTCCCAAACCTCAAACTGCTGCTATTTCTCTCCCCATGTTAGAGGCCCACATTTGCAGGCCAGTCTCCTCACTCAGATCTTTGCTGCTTTTGCAACTGCCACTGTCTTTTACTGGTGCCCACCTCAAGTACCCCTCCTCCCTCAATCCTGGCCTAGTTATCCAAGCCCTCAAAAGAACTGAGGTCCAGCCCTGCACAAGAGGACTTCAGCTTCTACTCTTTTCCTGCCATCCTCAGGGCAAAATTCTCTAGCCTAGAAAGTCAAGATGTGTCCATTTGAAATCCGCATCTGTCCCTACCTTTACCCACTGTTGTTCACAGTAAGACTTTTCACTTGATTCTTTGTTATATGGTCATCAGATTGTGGGGATGCTGCATCAAACACTGGATGGAGATAGAATGCCATAGCCCACCCAGATGAGCAAATTGGGAAGAATTTGACTTTTACTTGTTACCCTACAGGAACACATCACCCATCTGTCATGCTGGAGTAGTGCAGACTACAGACTGCAGATGCTTTTTTACTTCGAATTTGATTGCTACATTTCATTTTCAGTCCATTTTTTTCCTCTTTCTCTTTCAACATTTGCCTTCTGTCTCTCCCCTCTGCTTCTCTTGCCTCCAGGAAATGTTACTTCTTGAGTCAGAGGGGCAGAGCAGAAAAGTGCAAGACTTAGAGTCAGTAAACTTGGGTTCACAGCAAATCAATTTTTTTTTCCATGTCCTTATGGACAAGTCAGTTAACTGCTAATGGGATTTTTAGTTCTCTTCAGTAAGATGGGTGTAGTGATACGTGCACTACATACCTCATAGAGTCATTATGAAGAAAAAATAGTTCTCAAGACGAAAATGCAGGATGACCAGTGTTAATTCAAGATTGGGGAAACTCGATTCCTTTCCCTAGGGACCCAAGTTGGGTGGAGCAGGGGCAGGGCATTATGCTGCACATGCTAGTTAGATAGGGAGCTTCTCCAATGGCATTCTAGTAAGTATCTTTCTTTGTTACAGGGGAATGTAGGGACCAGGGGGAAAGTGAATATGGAGAAATGAAATGTACATAAGTGTAATTCACACTATTAACTCATAATTTAGTTAGATAAATGAAAAACAACAACCCTAGCAATACAAAAGAATGTTTTTAAAAAGAGTTGTTAAAATGTTCAAACTCTTTAAACCTGAGAATCCATCACTAAGCATGTATCCCACTTATGTCAAAGACAGAACGTTCTAATATTTATCAAAACAGTCATACCAGCATGTTTTGTAAGAGCAAAGAACTGGGAAAAAAGAAAATGCCCCTGGATTTGAGGGAAAGACTAAAGAAATTGAGGTACAGGAATGTAATGGATTTGTATGAGTAACATGAAGATTTCATAAAAGCATCTAAAGACATGTGAGTGAAGTAAGGTGCTTCAGGGATTGCCAAATGAGATTTAAAGAGGATGGGTCACAAGAAGACTTGTACACCCACCCCCTATGTTGCAGACGAGTTAATGGAGACTGAGAGATTAAATGACTCACTCAGAGTCAAACGGCTAGTAAATATATGAAGCAAGCAGGCTTTGAATTCAGATCTTATTGGTTCCCAACTCAGTACATGTGTCCACTGGGAGATCTTTCAATGCTCCTTTTTATATATAAATGGAGGCCTTATACAGTGCTATAATATCTTGTTCATTATGGTAAGTTAGTGTTTATTTTGTGAAAAGTAAAATAATTTATTTTACAGTAAATGTTCAACGAATTAAGTGGATATGAGTGGGTTAATAAGGGAGCTATAGGGCAGGTAGTGATAGGAGACTTGTCTATATTCTCTTGGGGAACAAAGTGCTTTGTTAGGACTCTGGCATTCAGATGGATATGAGAAGGAATCATATATATACAATCACATATACTTGGATTTGAACCAGGGAACTCTAGAGTGATCTTACCTCCACAGACCAGGAGCCAACTCCTTTAAAATTTAATCTACTATAACAATGAAAATAGAAGCACAATAACCACAAAACAACTGAAAAGGAATGCTGCAAGAACAAACTTGGCCCCAGAGAAGAGATATGCGATTCCACTTCTCCTCACTACTTTGCATAGGTGCGATGGAGTTTAGGGCTCTGGAACATTGCCTATACGATCAGATATTTTAAAAAAAACTACAGGTTTTGTTGTTTTTTTCCTTTTTCTTTAAAATATTTGCTATATGGAATATTTCTCTGTCAGGAGAAGGAATGCAAGGAAAATTAGACTATGTATTTAAAAATAAGAGATAATAAAATTTATTTTTAGAAAACCTAACCACCTTGTAACCTCCTTTTTAAGGGAGATAACACATATTCGCAAAGCTCTGCTGAACTCAAAACACTTTTCAAATGTAATAATAATAACAATACTATTTTTATTAAAGAATCAATAGACAGTCCCTCAAAATGCCTAGGAGAGTGATGAGATTTTGTAACCCATGGAAAGCCAGATCGATGAAAGAAAGAAAACTCATCAGCTTATACTGCCGTGACTCGGATTCGAACCGAGGTTGCTGCGGCCACAACGCAGAGTACTAACCACTATACGATCACGGCACGCCACAACGTCAGCTGGTAAGTTGCCTGCTGAATGGAACTTCAGGAAGCTTGGAATCAATTCCTTTGTTTCAATTTACATTTCCTTCAAATAATGGATGTGCTGGAATACTCTTAGTTGCTAGGATACCCACAGACTACCTGACATCGTAAAGGTCTGAAAATAGGCACTTGGCCACAGACCAGTAATACATAAACAATTGCCGGCGCACAGCGACATCATCGCTCTGGAACACACAAAAGAAGACATCTTTCTCTCTCTCCAGCCACTGACAGGATCGCCGAAAGCCACCTGAACACTGCTGGATCACAGACACAGTTAGAATTTCCTTTTTCTTTCTCCCAGTCCCACTCCATTCAGGAAAGTCCGTCTTTTCTTGTATCCTTACGTTGGCGGAGTCCACCGACTTTGGACCCTTGCCTCGACTGGAGGAAAATAAGGAATAGTTGACTAGTACAAGAAACATTTGGGGATTTCGCCTCTCAGGTACTTGTATCCTAAGAGAGTACCAAATGACAGGAATGTTTGCCGCTAATTATTAAGCTATTAAGAATATAATTATCTCAGTGCATGTAGATGATAATGCACCAATGGAGAAGTTTTAATTCTATTTTTTATAAACTCAAGTATTTCCAATGCTAGAAAATCTTATTCTCCACTGCATGTGGGTGTTTATTTTGTGAAAAAATCAAAAGGCTATGTTCAAATTTTAAGGAGACATGAGAGAGTGTGTGATAAGAGATTTCCCCAGCACATCTCTTTCCATTCTAGCATGATGAAGCAGGTACAAGTTGGTTTGTAGGAGTGCTTGAAAAGACGATTGTCCAAAGAACTAGCCTCTCTCTAATGAACCCAGTTTCTTCAGTAGGGGGTCAACAAAGGGTGGAGCAGAGATGGTAGGAAGGGTAGACCAGGTAGACAGCCTCCTAGGGCACACATAAAGAAGCACCTTTACAAACCAAGGATTTTTAATACCAGAAAGTAAATTTCTTTAAGGCATCTAGGGGCTTGTGTTGTAAGGATTCAAATAGAACAATTAGGGGAAGATAAAACCAGTCCCCACCCCCACCCCCCCACATACACACACACTCACATCGAAGGTGGGATAGTACTGTGGATGATGAAGTAGTGGATGGGTAACAAAGGAAGGGGTCTATCCAATGGAATAGGTGGGGTGGAAAGGTTGAGAGATTTTAGATCTTTTCATCTGATCAGAATGCAGTTTTCCTTCTTCCATGTGAGGCAAAATGGAGGGGAGGAGGGTTATTCTGGGATTTGAAACCAGGGCCTCTACGCACCCTAACAACAAGAAGTACACAACGATAACAGCGACAACAGTCACAACAATCTCTTGATCAAGCCAAAGGAGAATAGCTCTACCCACTTATTCTCACCTTTTCAGGAAGATGGCCTCCTCAGGGAAGGACTATTCTCTCCTGATTAAGGAAGCAAAGTGTAGATTCTCAACAAGATTCACAAATGCAATAATCAATAACTACATACTGATCATCAATTCAGGGGACTCAACTTGGAATGACCTAACAGTCCTGCAGTCAAGGAACAGACAGAATTATGTGGGTAGTACTTGACCTCCAGATCACTGGAAAAGTGCCGTCCTGGGAAACTGGGACTGGGAATTGCCTGATTAAATGTTCTAAAACAGGATTGCCCTTGGATCCCATATCTCTTCAACTTTTAAAAAAGAGTTTAGTTTGTGCCAACACTGTCTAGGCTAAACACTGTCTAAGACCATTGGAGTAGATGTCTTTTCGTAATTAATTAGATTGGTCCTCTGAAAGTATAGTTGAGGAAAGATTGCATTCCAGAAAAAAAGGGATCGCACAGTCAGTGGACAGCTTAACAATCTAGAGTAGGGGATTCTGACATAATACCGCTCTTCCGGAGCTACCTTCTTGCGTCTACCTTTCAGGCTCCTCTTAGGAGCCTCCTCCTCCCTGGAGATTTACTCCAGCTAAAAGTATTCTATACCTTCTGAAATGATCTTAGAGAACTTTACATTTCTTTTTTGTCTCCATGGCTTTCCACATTGTATTCTGCTAATATGTTTATGTCCTGAACTACTCAGACTATTAACTCAGAAGAAAACGAGTAATTTAAAAATGTTGATCTTCGTGGTACAGAACAATAGTTAGCTGGTTTGCTCTCCCCTGCTACGCGGAATACACCACATTCACAATTTATTTAACCGTAGCTCACCCTGTTAGAAAGAACTATTCATCCAGCTTGTTTCCGTCTGGGTAGCATATGAGGAAAATAAGGCAACCACTACGCTATGTAAACAAACTTGTCAATTTTACTTCCGAGTAGAAAGCTCGAAAAAGTTCCAGTACTTGAAAGTTAAGTTCCTGTTCCCTTCCCCTTCCCCAGCTTCCCGACCTTCTTCCACTATTGTTCCCAGAGAAGCTTTTGTTTGATTTCTGCTCTGCGGGTCAGACTTCGGGGTAGCAGCAGGAGGACGTCTAGTGGCTGGGGTACGCCAGCGCTGACCGCTCACTACTAGCCAATTTTACATGTCACTTTGGATCCTACTTCCCAACTCCATCCTTCCAGACACAAACACCTGGCCTGAAGTGGTGAGCTTCTCTTAGTGAATCTCTACGAAGGCGAAAGTCAAATATTGGAAACGATTTGCCATCTTTATGGATAGGGGTTTTTTCTTCCTTTTCCTAATATTGGATTGCTTAATTCGATTTTTTCTTGTCTGTATGGAGGGGTGAGGGGTGGTGGTGTGAGGGATGGAGTGTGGGGGGGGAGAAATGGAGGTTTGGGTGGGGCAGGAGGAAGCCTCAAACTAATGGTCAGATTCCTTTTCCGAACAATTGTTAAAATCATCGAATGGGAGAGTTAGGGAGAGAGAGAGACCAAGTATTAGCATGTTAAAATGAAATGCAAAGAGCAAGGATTTGAAAGTTTCTTTGCGATTTCCCTGGTCCTTGAAGGGTGAAGTCTTACTCTGCCCCTAGCGGCCTCTACAAAATTAAGTGTTCGAACCATCAAGGGAGGAGAAGTTCTGTGGAGGGCGACTCTTGGCTCTCTACCCTAGGACAGCTTAAGGAAGAGGGAATTTTCTTTCTCTTTCCTTTCATTTATCTGCTATTTCATCTTGCATCGAAGCTTCTCACTCAGTAGGACACTGTGTATTCAACAGGGAGCCTTCACGTGCTGTAACACTCGAGCACGCATGTACACACAGATGGACATGTAAGGTGAGCAGTAAGAGAGAGGATACAGCTTCAAGGAGCGTGATCTTTATTTTTTCGCCTAAATTTTAAATACATTTTATTTACATACTCTGATTTTATATTACCCAAATATCTCCTTGCATATCATCCCTTCCCCTTCAGAAGAGTTATCTCTTAGATTTTTTTTTTTATTAATGTGTCGGAATCACTATCCCTTTCTTCATCGAGCAAATAAAAACAAGTAACCAAACACCTAAAAATAAAGCCCTCAGTAGTAGATACATGGTCTGGCAAAACAAATGTCCACATTCACTATTTCTAAAAAAGTACATACATACGTAATATGCATATATGTATATATATTTCTTACTGCATTTTAAATTTTCTGATAGGAGATGGAGTGGTGTGTTTCATCTTCGTGTTTTGGTCTGTGTGATTTATCATTGAATGGATCAGAATTTTAAAGCCTCTCACAGTTGTTTTCCTCTAAATCTTATCATTGTCTGAATTGTTCTTGTTCTGTTTCAATCTGTGTTAGTTTACAACCCTCCTCCTAGTTCCCCCTGAAACAAAATAGTCCATTTCCTCTTTTCTTATGGCATAGTAATTTTCTGTTACACTCCCATGGCACAATTTATTTAGGCAGTAGGACTTAGTTGGCTACCTTGAAAACAGCTGCTATAAAATATTATTGCACATACAGACTTTTCCTTTCTTTGGGGTTCTAGACTTAGTGGTGTTAGATCTACATCTTTTAAATAATTCAGTAATTTTGTGGGCATAGTTCCAAATTGCTTTCCAGAATGGTGAGATCAATTCATAGTTCCAACAACAGGTAAGTAGGGTTCCTGTTTCCCCACATCCCCTCCATTGTTTGTCAATCTTTAGTCATCTTTGTCAATTTGATGGATGTCAAGTAAAACTTCAAAGTTTTAATTTGCAATTCTCTAATTACTACTGTGTAAGGCATTTTCTTATATGGTAAAAACCATAGCTTAATTTTTTTCTTTGATCATTGCCTATTTTTATCCTTTGATCTATGGGAAATGGTTTTTGGTTTTATAAATTTGAATTCATCCCTTACATATCTTAGTCATGAAATATTTATCAGAGAAGCTTGCTATGAAGATTTATTCCCATTTACTTGTTTTCCTTCTGATTTTGACTACATTAGATTTATTTGTGCAAAACCTTTTTTTTTATTTTATTTTTAAAAAATTTTATATCATCAAAATTCTCCAAAGAGGTGGGTGGTCCCAATGGCCTCCAGCTCTAAATTTATGATGGTACTCCATGTTCCTTCCAGCTCTAAATTTATGATGGTACTTGTCTCCCTTGTTGCATTGCAGTAAATCCTTTCTTTCCACCTTCACATTTCTAAAAGTGTTAGTTCTTGATTGATCTGTTATCAACCCATGGATACCAGAAACATTTGAAGCAGGGAGAGAAAAAGAGAAAGTTAAATGTGATAGTGTTTCAGTTGAAGGTATTTCCCACTTCTCAGGGAGTCCACCATATTTGTCAGCAGTAGGAGAAAGTGTCTTCTTTTCTTTGTCCTCATGTAATGCTGTCCACTGTCTCTATGTAGCTTACTTGTGTGTCCATATCTTCTTTGATATGGTGTATAAATTGGAAGTGTCACAGCCAAGTTCCGTAATGTGTGTGTTTGTGTGTGTGTGTGACTGTTGGCAAAGCCACTGACAGTGTTTTAGCACATCTGTTGATTGACAGAATGTTGAATTGAAATAAATTCTGCATGATTTTTCAGTCCTTAGGAAGATAAGAGCTGGAGAAAAAACTAAAGTAAGGGATTAATTAGTGGTCCCTGATAGTATAATATTTAGTAGTGTGTATTGTGGTTGCAGCAATTTTTTCCTTAAGTTCAGGAATGGCAGGGAAGCAGTCATTTATATTTCTATCTTTTGAACCCTTCTGGTTTTCTATAGGTTGCCATTGAAGTCTGAGTGAATCATTTATTACATTGTTCAACTGCTAACTTTAGCTCAGTGTCTATGAACTGGTGGGGAGGGAAGGAGGAAGAGGGGACTAATGAGCTCTTAGGCAATATTGGGAGAGGCAGTGTGTCTGGAACAAAGGAAGTGTTAAGTATCCTCTATTCTTTCAGGGTGACCAAGTCAATTCTGAAAGTATTAATTTAGTGTATGAAGAAAGACTGGGAATAAAAAGACAAACCTGGAGTTTACATTTTACTCTACTAGAAGAAGAATTTAGCTTTGGGTAATTACACTTTAAGAACTTTCACTTTTCAGGATCAATGAAAAAAAATCATCTTAGTAACTTTCCAGTGAGAATAAAGATAAGCTAAAATAGAAAGCTATTCTACCCCTATCTTTTTGGTCTCCATAACTTATTTGAGTTTATGCCCATGGGGGCCTCTACCTCCAGTCAGTCCTCCTCCAGCCCTACTTCTTTTTCTGCAGCTCTCCTTAGGCATTAATCTGGCTTGACAAATGGTTAATTATGGCTTTGATCCAGAGGATTGACTAGGAGGATGTTTAGAAGCTGCAATTCAAGTAAAGGGTATGGGGAATGCAGTGGAGATGAAGACCAGACCAGGAAAAGATCTATTGAACAAACTGGGGATGTTCAGCCTGGAGAAGAGACATGTTCAGTTTTGTGGGTGGGGAACAGTTTATGTGTGGATGGTAGAACATGCCTCTAGGCCAAAATAAGATTTTTTTTCAACTGGTCATTTAAACCACCTACTCTTCCTGTCTTTGTCTACCTTTACAGATTTATTTTATATTAAATTTCCTTTGCCCACTTGTCTAGTGGGGAACTTTGCCCCAATCTTGATAATTCTTATAACATTTGAATGGTCAGTTGTAGACTATTCAGCTAACTTACCTGTTAGAATCCAAAGCAATCAATACATATTTTGAATACAAAGCATATTCATCATCAATCAGATAAGAACATAAATTAAACTAAACTTTGAGTCTATTAACAAGTATCAAAAGTTATGACACTAATAGGGAGTGATACCAGCAGATGGCTGAAGTTGGTGAGATCTGGTGATGACATTGTTAGTACAATCTATTTGGGACCCTGGCATTCTGACTCATGAGCATTCCCTTGCTCTAGAAGTATCAGCTATCTCTATGCCATGCCAAGAGTACTCTAACCCACTCCTCTAGAGCTCAGCCTCTTAGTTCTGGGACTCTAGGCTTCCTTCCTTCCTTCCTTCCTTCCTTCCTTCCTTCCTTCCTTCCTTCCTTCCTTCCTTCCTTCCTTCCTTCCTTCCTTCTGTAGCAGCAAGCACCCTAGCATTCCCAGGGTGGCTGCCAACACAGGTTCTTGGATCTGCTTTGATAAAGGAAAGCAACTCAAAATGGGTTAACAAGCTTACTTTAATCAGTCAAATATGTATCGTTTACCTAGTTCAGGGGAAAAAGGTCAGCACCCCGAACTTCAGAGTATACAGACAGAATTATCAAGACAGAGAAACAGATCAAGTAGACAGGTTTCCAAACTGTCCAACCATTACACCCATACCAAATCAACATCTGGGTTTTTCAAAGCTGGGGGGCTCTCAACAATGGCTTCCCAGAGTCTCATCTGATCAAATCACAGAACACTTCTCAAAGTGAGCCCCAAAGCAAAGCCTCACATCAGGGATTATATAGCCTTCTCCTGGGTCATAGAATGTAACCACCCTCTTTACCCACTGACCAATCACACAGCATCAAGGTGTGGGCATTCCTGAAAACCAAGCCTCCTGCCACAGGCTCCATGTGACCACATTCAGCCTATTAGGAGGCAGAGTATGTTTTCAAATCAAGGAAGGTTCTCAGAGTCTCTTAAGCCTATCAAAGGGCCTAAGGGCAGGGAAGATCTTTAAATTTGCATTTCCATTCCTTCCTTCCTTCCTTCCTTCCTTCCTTCCTTCCTTCCAGCTTGGTTCTGCCAGCTCTTGGCTCCTTTATTACACAAAAGATAAGGACATAAACTCAAATATGACTCCAGGAACAAGAATCAAAACTGATAATAGCAATAGGAAAGAGTACTGTAACATGGATAGAACTGAAGAACTCTGGTGAAAATATTGTATGCATTCCACCACTGGAATACTGAACTTGTGATTGGGGAAGATTCACTTAATCTTGTCTGATCCCAGTCCTATGATGCCACTTTCCAGCCATATCCATATCATGCCACCTATGCTCCATCCTGCACCTCTGAATAAAACTTTAGCTCCCACCCCCAGGATACCAGGCTTCTGATGGGTAAGCATTCACTTTATCTTGCTCAATCCCAGACCAGTCTCATCATTGAGTCCATGCCATGACTCTATATGCATATCCTTTTCAATGCCCCAACAAACTACTGCCTAAATCTAGCTCTGAGAACAGAATCAAAGCAATACTACTGTTTCTGGAAAGGATTTACTAATTAATTGCCCTGTGAAGCCAATCATCATTCCCTCCAACTTCCCTTTCCAAAACACTTCTTTGTGGTCATATGTGGTCCTAAGAGTTCTGTCTTCCCCTATTAGAATGTAAATTCCTTGAAGGCAAGGACTATCTTGCTTTCTTGCAATTATTTTTCCACTGTTCATAGTGCCTGGATATAGCCAGTACTCAGTAAGTGTTCATTCATTCATTCCAGTTTTGGTTTTACCAGTTTCTGGTACCTAAATTCTGAGTCAGCATCAACCTCAGCTCTGGTCCTGACTGGCTACTGCATCCAGGTTATAACAGATCTCATGCTATGCCTCCCACACTCTTTGATGTTGGCCAAACGGCATGCATTGGTGCATTTGTGGTATGCATGTGACTCTCTTGATGATTTCTACAGTTTCTATTCTTATCCAATCAGCTCCAGAACCTTAGCTACATGCTGTCATGAAAAATTTAGTCATTTCTCTATTAGGCATGGCCAATATATTGATGGTAGATAAAAGTGTATGTTTTATATTTGGGTTCAAAAACTATGGGATCATATGTCTAAAGATGAAAAGGATCCCACTTCTAGTTAGAGAATAATATAATTTGATTATTGGGCTGGACCTCAAGAGCCACTGGATAAATGGTTATCCAGCCTGTTGGAAGACCACTAAAGAGGGAGAACAATTAACCTCTTGAGACAGTCCATTCCACTTTTGGAGCACTCCAATTGTTTGGAGTATTTTTCAGACTTTAAGATTGAAATGACTGCTTTATAACTTCTGCCCATTGCTGCTGGTTCTGCCTTCTAAGGCCAAGAAGAACAAGTGTAATCCCTCTTCTACGAGATGGTCCTTCAAACTCTTTAAGTCAGTTATCATCTTCTCTCCATGCCTTTCCCCTCAACATTCAGTCTTCTCTTTTCCAGGATAAACATTCCCAATTTCTTCAATAAATCCTCCTATGACATAGACTCAAGGCTATTCACCATTTTGGTTGCCCTGCTTTGGACAATCTCAAGGTTATAAGTGTTGTTTTTAAACTGTGGTGTTCTCCCTCAACAAAATACTGCAAATGACATTTGAGGAGGGCAGAGTGTCATGAGACAATCACCTCCTCATTCCTGAAAGCTATGCATCTCTCATTACAGCCCAAGATTACATTAGCTTTTTGTTTTTGACTGTCATGTCACACATAATTTTTACTAAGTATACACTCTCCTAAAATTCTTAGGTTTTCTTCAGACAACTTTTTTTCTAGTCATGCATCCATCTTTTTGCACTTATTAAGTTGATTTTTTCTTCCAAAGAGTAAGATTTTACCTATATCTCTGCTGAATTTAGTTTTATTAGACTTAGCCCAATGATGTAGCCTGTCAAGATCCTTTTGAATACTGATTCTGCCATCTATTGTGTTAGCCATTCCTTCCAGAGCTGGGTCATCAAAAGTTTGATGAGCATGTCTTTTATGCCATTGTTTAAGTAATTAATAACAATGTTAAACATCAGAGAGCCCAGTAGTGATATTGCCAGAACTCCTTTGGAGACCTGCCATGTTGACACTGAACCATTCATAACACTCTTTGAATACAGTCAACTAACTTAACTAATCATGATTCCATCTTATTGATTTAATTCATATCTATCTTTCTCAGAATAGTTGAAATATTTTATCAAAAACTTTGCCAAAATCTGGGTTATTTATAACATGGCATTCCCACATTTAGTTCAGCATGATCTATTCTTGATAAAGTCATCTTGGCTCTTTGTAATCAATGCTTCCCTTTCTAGATTTTGCCAACTAACTCTTTAATCCATTCTAGGGATCCAAATCAATCTCACCAGTCTATAATTTTCAGATTCCATTTTCTTTCCTTTTTGGAAAAATGGGACATTTTCCCTTTTCTAGTGGCTTTCTTTTTTTTTTTCTTTCCCTTTTCTAGTGGCTTTCTTCGTTTCTTTTCTTGTGGCTTTCACGTTTTCTATGATTTTTCAAATATCTCTGATAGTTCTTTAGGAATTGTTTCAATCTTTCAGTTAACTAGCATTTATTAAGCACTTGTTATGTATCAGGTACTGTGCTGAGTGCTGGAGATACAAAGAAAGGCAAAAAAAATTAGTCCCTGCTTTCAAGGAACTCACAGTCTAATGAAGGAGACAAGGGACTCATCAGTTGGGGGTGGGGTGGGGGGGTGTGATTGAACAATTTTAAAAAGATATTTTATTTTATTTTTTTAAAGCAATCGGGGTTAAGTAACTTGCTCAAGGTTACACGGCCAGGTGTTTCTGGGTGGGTGCTAAGTGTCTGAGCCCTGGATTCGATCTCCAGGTCTTCTCAACACTGGAGCCGGTGCTCTTACTCGCTGTGCTACCTGGCCACCCCTATTTTATTTTTTTTCAATCAACCTTCTCACCCTTTATGCTCCACAACACATTCTTCTCTTTCTCATTCTCATAACTCTCTCTGTAGTCTTTTATCCATTTGTATCTTTCTCATTCTCATAACTCTCTCTGTAGTCTTTTATCCATTTGTAACTCCAAGCAAAGTAATAGCTTCTTGTTTCAGCTAATCAAGTGCCTTTGAGTCTCACCTTTGATTGTGTCAAGTCTTTGTTGGAAACAGTCTACATTGTGTTGCCTTTAATAGGCCTAAGGGAGTTTGGAGACCTTCCCTATCTTTAATAGGTGTGACATCATCCCATGGAGTGCATGGTGGGAGGAGCTTGCGGAAAGAGCTGAACAGGAAGAGTGGAAAAGGAAGGAGCAGAACCGAGAAAAGTTTGAGCATGAGTTGGGACCAAACAGAACTAAGAGAGAGAATGTTTGTGATATCAGTACTCTGTTTATTGTTCTGTCTGTTGTTCTGTGTTGATGTTACTTTGTCAGACAGAAGCATTCTGTCTGTTGATTTGTATTGATTTCTCAGACAGAAAATGAATTGTGATAGTGCCAGCAATGTGTGTAAATATTGTTGTAGCCTTGCTGAGAGAGCTGCATATGATTGGCTTTACACCATTAACCAGTTCAGATGAGTGTCAGCTTCTACTCTTTTATCTTTATTTTTATGGATGTCTACTTCTGTATCCTGACTGTGTGAAATAATTTCCTTAACCTTCTCTCCCAGTCTATTTCTCTTTCACTCTTTCCTCTTTTGTTTTAAGATGATCAAGACATAACAGACTAACTTCCAGGTCATGTCTAATTAAGTTCCTTCCATGGTCTTTGATGATGGTAGTGTTCAGAAGGGACAAATCTCTTTATATATTGAGTGTAAGTTTATCCTTGTTTAGCCCTTTATCATTCTTCTTTTATGTTTACCATTTAATGTTTCTCTTCACTCTGATGTTTGAACTTTAAAGTTTCTATATAGTTCTGACCTTTTCATCAGGAATGCTTGGAAGTACCTTATTTCATTGAGTCCATTTTACCTCCAAAGGTTTACACTTTGTTTGGCTCAGTAAATTATTCTTGGCTTTAATTCTATATCCTTTAACTTCAGAAATATTTTTTTCCAAGTTTTTTTTTTTTATGTTTCTTTATGGTGGTGACTGCTACATCATGTCCCTGATCTTGTGATCTTGCTACATCATGTGTGTGATCTTGATTGTGACTCTCCTGATACCTGAATTCTTTATTTCTGGTTATTTATATTATTTTTTCCTTTTGATTTGGGAGCTCTGGATTTTGGCTATGATGTTTCTGGAAGTTTTTGCTTTGGGTTTTCTTTCATGAGGTGACAATGGATTCTTTCTCTTTCCACTTTGACTTCTGGTTCTAAGAGATCTATGCCATTTTCTTTTATGACTTTTTGAAATGTAAAACCTAGTCTCTCTTCTTGTCTTAGTGTTTAGATAGTCCAATGATTCTTCTTTTTTTTCCTACTCAATATGTTTTCCAGATCAGTTTTTTTTTTTGCTATGAGATACCTTGTATTTTCTTTTTTTTTCTCCCCAGACTTTTTACTTTTTTTTTTTTTGAACATTTTTTTTTATCTCATGCAGTCATTGGTTTTCATTTGGTCCGTTCTAATTTTTAGGGCATTTGTTGCTTGGGAAAGACTTTTGCCTATCTTGTGCCAAGCTGTTAATTCTCTTTTCAATTCTTTCTTCCATAATCCTAATTTGTTTTCAGTTTTTCCCTCAATCCCTTTCCCTTCAGTTATAAAAATATTTCAACTCTTAAAAAACCTCTTATTTTTCTCTCCCAAGGAATTCTTGTTGAATTTGTGCCCTAGCTATGTTTTCCTCTGAAGCTTTCCTTTTGGATGTTTTGCAGTAAATATCTTCTGGATTTGTATCTTGAGCTTCTCTGATACCATAATAGCTCTTTATGATGGAATTCTTCTTTTGATTGTTCATTTTTCCAGCCTACTTTCTGTCTTCAAATTTGATGTTAGGGCTGGGCTCTGTAACACTTCTGAAGGAAAGGTCCTAGCTGGTCCTGCTGCTGCTTTCTTGGGGGTATTGAGTGTTGTTTTATTCCAGAATCTCAGGGACAGTGTGAAAATGTGCAAATTTTTTGAAGTGCCCAGGTTCTAATTCAGGGCAAAGTCTGATTGCTACACTCCTGGTTTGATTTCTGCAAGTACCTGAGCTTGTTTTTGTGTCTGAGCAACAGTAGGATGCTATTGGACTCATCCCCTTTCAGGAAACTAGAAAGCTCTGTTGGTTTGGAGTGACAGAATTATAGGTTTCCCTTTGGTCTAGGATTCCTCTCTGGTTATTCTTCTACAGGATGGGCTAGATGTTGTAACTGAAATCCTACCCTGCTTCTGTGAACTGAGCCATACTACTTCGGCTTGCCTTTAAAGTTTCTTCTTTCTTTGTGCACTATGCAGGGCCTCACTACCTTAGAACACCACTCTTGGTCCAGGTTCCCTTCTCAGTGTGTAGCAGGTAGTAAAGATGCCAGTTGGCAATGTTCCCATTTTGGTGTCCTGGTATGTATCTAGGGGTGCCCTCATATGAGTATGGGACTTCTCTTGCCTTGGTTCATACACTCTTCCTGGGTATGGGAGTGTTTGTGGCCTAACACTATCCCTGGCATCTCATCTGAACAGTTCTCTGTCACCTTATTCTTAGTTGGCCTGGACAATTGACTTACTGTAACTTTTTATTCATTGATTTCCCCTTCAGAATTCAGTCTGGTGAATTTCTTAGTTTTGTTTAGAAGAATTTTGTGGGATGGAGCTGGGTTCTACTGCTTTCTATTACTCCACTGTCTTATTTCCACATCCTGGATGAACAAATTCTCACCCTTGATCCCATCAAAGTCCCATTCTCTTGGTTCCTGGAGTCTGACTTCAGTTCCATCAAGATCCTCCTTAGACTCCTGCTCAAGACCCTCCCCAAACCTCTCCTCTAAAGCACCCCTAGATCCCTCCCAGAATATTTCATATATAAGATCCATCTTGCTTCCATGAAGTGAACCAGGTTCAGATTCAATCTGGCTCAGACTCAGTTTGGTCCTCTTTCAATACAAGATTCGCAAATACTTAGGTTCCATAAGAATCTACCCATTATGGTGAAAATTTAATAAACTTTATTTTACTTTGACTGAGAGAAGAATTGAATTGAATTCATTTGACAGGACCCTGCATGTCAGTATTTTGGGTTCTTGAACACCCCTAAACCCCAAACCTCAACATTTTTGATTCCCTGACCAGGAAGCACTGCTAATCTCTAGTTCTTCTCCAGCCAAGACTAGAAGGTATGTAAGCCTCCCCCATCCCTATTTCTGTGTCACTCTCCAAGTAGCTTGGTGGTGACATTTGGTCCTGACTCCTCAGGTCCCATTAGGTCGGACAGCTATGAGGCTGTCTTGAACCCAGTCTGCTGCTCTCAGGTTCTTGGTTCAGTGGTTATATTGGAGTCCATGAACCTGGGCACAGCTTCTGTAGCATGGAGGACAAGGACAGATACCCTACCCAGAAGTGTATGCTCGATTCTTTTGATTCTCTAGGCGCTAGGGAATTGGGAAAACATCAGGTACCTTTTTGAGTTTTTGATCTTGTTTTGTTTGTTTTTTGAGGCTTACTCCCAGATTCTCCTTTATTGGAGGAAGGGACTTCCAGTCCCCATGCCTATAATGTATCAATCCTTTTTAATTCCCAAAAGTTTTTTGGCTTGTCTTTTACAAAATTGGGAAAAATTTAGTTTCTCTAAAGAACTTAAAAAGAAAAAAGGTAGTGTTCTTTTGCAACACCATTTGGTCTCAGTATCACCTAGATGGCCATGAAACATGGCCTGTTTGGGGACTTTAAAATCCAATACTCTTTTGCAGTTAGAACTACTGTCACTGAGAAGGAAAATGGATAGAAGTTTCCTACATGATGGCCTTTGTTGAGCTCTCTCAAAACCTGGTTCTCAGAAAAGATTGTAAGATGCTTGAAGCTAGAGTCAACCCACAAAGGACAATGGGGGCCAATAATTAAACACCATCCTTCTTATGGCCTCCACAATATCAGCCCCCTCCTTTTCCCTACCCCAGTTCCTACCCTTCCAACTCCTATCCCCACCCCAATCTCCCCCATCCCCTCTGGCTGCTCCCTAACATCCCCTGGCTGCCCCCTCTTTCCCATGCACCCCCCTCCTTAGCCACCCTCTTTTCCCCTTGGTTTCCTTTCCCTTTTCTTCTGGTCCAACACCCCTCATTTCCTGCCCCCTTCACCTTCCACATCTACCCTGCATCTCCTCCTCATGGCCCCTCCCTCCCAGATAACCCCTACTTGGGTTCTGGCCTTGGGCCCCACTCCTACTACAGTCCCTGCAGTATCTCCCACCATGGCCCCAGGTGACCCCTGCTCAGCTCCTAGCCACCAGTCTTGCTAAGATGCCTTCCTCTTCTGCTCCTCCCCCTGAGGTGACACCCACTCAGGTTTCAGGTCCTGTGCTTACAGCAGTCTCTGGGGTTTCACCCCCTCTCACCCCTGCCCCTCCTCAGGTACCATTTGATCTTCCCCCTTGCCAGCTGAATCCCCTGGTCTTGAAGTCTAATCCAGTTAAGCCAGCACCTCCCCCAGTCCCTCCCTCACAAGAAGTGGGACTTTTTATCTCCCTTCCTGAGCCCCCATCCCCATAGCACCTTCAAGGCTTTTTCCCTAGAGGGAATTGCCTACCTCACCCAGTGGGACAATTAGGGTGCATGTTCCCTTCTCCATTTTGGATCTTACTCAAGTTAAAGAGAAACTGGGGAGATATTCAGAAGACCCCACTAAGTTTACTCAGCAGCCCAGGAGCTGTCCAGCCAAAGACCAGAGACCCTCAGCCTAAGTCTGACAGAAGTCTCTCCAGTTCTGTTCCCTAGAAGACCTTTTCTCTGAGGCTTGATACCACCTGAGAATGTAGAATTGGAGGTGAAGTTCAGCCTTTCCATTGGATCATTAATCCTTGTTCTGAGCTGGGTCCCATCAGTGGGAACTTACTTGAACTTACAATGAACTTATGGTGATAATTTCATGTATTCCCATACCCTTTTCTCTGTAAACTTGGTCATAAAAAGATAATACCCTTTTGTAAATGCCAAAGAACTTCGACTTTCCAGGTTTCCTAGTTTTATTAAGCTCTAAGGTTTCCTTGGTAGGAAATGAGTGGTTAGGCAAAATTTGTAGAGGTAATTTATATTTTGGGGGGAAGTTCATTGTCCCTGCTGACCAGTGACAAAATTTGAACCCTTAATAAGAGCCAAAGCCTGAACTAATCAATCAGACTGCTTTGCTTTGCTCTAAAAATGCCTTTTCCTGTGTCAGCAACTTCAAAGACCAGAAAAGCCTCAATAGTGGGATTTATCTTTCCTTGAGGCATGTGCTCTGTGGGGGAGTGTGATAGTAATGGCATTTAAAGATTCCCCTGTATTGGCTTGGTTTTCAAATTGATTGTGTTAAAACCCAGAGCTTGTTAATCCCACCTGTGGGATGGACTTTTTGATGTGAAAAGAAAGTCCTGAACTGGGAGGAGCTGGTGACGTAGATTTGGAGAGACAAGAGAGAGGCGGAAGATCTTTTTGGAAGCAGCACCTCATGGAGAGAGAGAGACTAAGAGAATTGCTGGTGGCCACTTTGAATTGCCCTGGACTTTTGAGACCTGCCCCCTGAGCTGCCAAGGACTGAGGAGACATGGCTGTTTTGCTGGTACTTTGTCTGTCTGTTTTGATGTTATTTTGCCAGATTTGTCCACTGGTGAAAGACAGTCCTTTTGTTGAAGAAGTCCTGGAACCTGGCTGTTCGCTAAGAAGCCCTGAGACTGTCCTGCAGACAGAGAGTGAATACTGTCCACTGGTGAGGGACAGTGCTGTTGTTTTAGGGGTCTGGAGACTGTCCTGCAGACAGAATGAATACTGTCCACTGGTGAAGGACAGTGCTGTTGTTGCAGGGGTCTGGAGACTGTCCTGCAGACAGTGAATACTGTCCACTGGTGAAGGACAGTGCTGTTGTTGCAGGGGTCTGGGAGCCTTTCTGTTGGTTCAGAAGCCCTGAAGAAGGATTTTCTTGTTGTATGTTTACAGAAATCCTGGGAGAGGGCTTTGCTAATGTGTTCAGGGGTTCTAGGACTGTTCTACAGACAGAGGATGAATTCATGAAGGGACTGGCAATGTATCTTATGGCCTTGCTAAGCCTTGTCTCCCCAGGAACTAAGATTGCTGAGAACTTGCCTCCTGTCAAGATGAAGAAAAGACCTCCATTTGGGTATTAAGTGCTGTGTTTAAACTTGACTTAACTCTGGGGTAGATTCAATTGTGATCCAGGGGTGGGGAACTTTTGACCTTATGTTTGGAAACTAATCTCCATTTGAGAAGAGGGGTTTTGTGGTGGACCAAATGAAGGTATAGCCTAGGGGTGGAGAAGTATTTAGAACAGAGACTTTGTAATTGATTGAATGATTGGAAGGTCCTGGGGTGGGGTAGTCCTTGGAGATTATTTAATCACATTTAGTAAATGCTGTATTTGGAATGATGTCATGTTTTGATCTTCTCTGTTCTTGGTTTGTCACTGAATAAAATGGAGAGCACCTATGCTGGTATTCTGAACCTTGGGAAGTTGCCTTTCCTTGGCATTATATTACAGGGAGGTTCAGGTATCCTGGGATCCAGCTGACACCACTTTGTGAATTTTCTTGTTAACATATGGAGACCTCTGTGTCTGAGGGACACAGTCATCCTGGAATTGTTCTAAAACATATAAAAACTTTGTCATTCTTGTATCAGACAGTCAGAATTTATGTTTTGGCTCCTTGTGTGGACAATCTCTCTAGCTTTGACTAGCTTTAAGAGAATAAACAATATGGATTTACATATCACTTAACTTGTTTGCCTCCTTTAACCAAACTTTCAGGTTGACACCTTTCAATATAAAAATGAACTACTTAAAGCCATATGTACTTTTCAGAGCCTAGATTAAAGCACTCATATCTTCAGATATAGAAAGGACCTACTTTCTATGAAGTGCAAAAACAGTTTGATATGAGAAGGGCCCTTACATTTCCTAGTCTATTACTTGGCCCTGAAGACCTGCACATTTCCTGAAGACTTAAAAGAGTACACCTTTGTATCTATCTGTATATACTTATGTATATATATATGTACACATGCACATGTAATTTACCCATGTGTACATATTATCTATCTCTACTAATAGAATAGAAGTTGCTTGAAGGCAATGACTTAGTTTTTCTCTCTGTAATCCCAGTTTCATGCACAGTGGCACATAATATATACTAAATAAAGCCTTACTGAGTGATTGGCATTGGTTTAAGTTTGTAAATTTATTTTGTGAATATTATAATTTTTCTTCATTGTCATTCTTTGGTACCTTTCCAAGACAAATATACTATACTTGATGAATACCTTTCTCCCCCTTGAAACAAATTTAGCAAAATCTGTACTTCATGTGCTGCACGGGTGCCCCCATAATATTAAAAGATCTAGGACAAGATCCCACTTCAAGTAAGAATGGAGTTAAATAAATTAGTTATTTCACCCTTATAATATACTTTAAGGAGTGTTGGATGAATATTGCATTTCAAGTCCTTTTTCATTATCTAATCATATCATTCATTTACTGTACTTTATGTTTTATTGCTTATATTGTTTTTGAACAATCTTTGTTTATCAGATAGCCTTTTTCATCATGGTTAACACTTTTAAAAATGTACTTCAGTATCATATGACCTAGTATCTTATTACCTACATGTATTATGTTACCTAGTATCTTATCTTCTATAGAAATAGGACTGGTGAAATAGACATATGAGCACTCTGGACATTAGGGAACTGTCAGCCCTACATATAGATTACAGAGGAGAGGGATGACAAACTTTATAGCCATCATTGATTAAGGTACCTGGGAATGTGAGGTATGGGCCTCATTTTGCCCCTAGAAGCATGGATTTAAGAGCTGCCTGGTTAAGGGGCAAGCACTTCACCACATATGGAAAGTGGACTTTATAAGACCCTTTCCCTCTTGGGTGGAAGTTAAATATGCCATCCCCAATGTGGATACTTGTACTGATTTTTTTCTGTATCAACTACATAGGGGTCCAACAGCCCATAGTGTCATCATTGGACTTTCAAAGGAAATCCTTGACACTTTTGGTTCTTCCACAGCCATCCACAGTGACCTAGGCACACATTTCACTTCTCTGTGTCATTCGGAAATTGACAAGGAACAATGGCATATCTGTGGTCTTTCCACCTGCCCTAGAGGCCTCAGGCTACAGAATGTATTGAATGGATTATACTTAATGGACTCTTATAAAGCACCCTGCTCAAACTGCTAGGGGGAAAATGGATCCCCAGGTGGGCACATATGATGCCTGAAGCACTCTGTACACTGTATAACTGCCCCCATGGCCCTTTAAGATTCCATGTAACTCCTATAAACCACCTCCTGTTCCTTGATTCATTCTACAGGGCAAGTATAATGGCCTCAAATGGCACCCTGAAGGAATCTTAGAGCTTCTGACCCCCACCGCTAAGGGGAACCTGCATTGCTTCCCTCTTGTAGTGTTTGGGACAATGAAACAGTATGAGAGCCAGAGTGATGAAACAATGAAATCCTCTAAGTGTTGAGGGAAGAGAGAAACACCTACCAGGCTTTTATTGAAAGGGAAGACAATTTCACAATGGTTATTCCATGCAATTCAGCGCACATATATACCAAATAATTAACATGTCATTGCAGGGAAAGAGGTGGAGGCCATAGCACCAGGAGGTGAGACCAGTGTGGGGATTCAAGGAAGGGAAAGGAACTTGAGACTACTCCTTGCCATCACAATCAGCAAATTGAAGGTACTTGAGGCAGTTTGGGTACTGGCACAAGTCAGATTTGATTATCTACCCTACTTGTACCAACACTTGCCCCCCAGTCATAATATCAGAATTCTTCAGAAGGAAGGTGATATCAGCCCAGAACACACTGCCACTACCCTGTTTGGATCATCATATTCCTGGTATTGTTTTGGGAGGTAGGAATGGTCTGGTTCCTACTATACTCATCCTATGTGTCAGATATCACTGGAAAGTAAGGCTTCCTCACTGTCAGTTCTGTGACATGGTCTTTTGGTCCCTTGCCTTAATCATACTGCAATTGTAGGCAGTTCCAACAATCTCTTTTATTAGTGCTTCAAATTTTAAGGTGATGAAAGTCTGTATAAAATTCAGGGAGATTAGAGGGATTGGATTCTATGGAAACATCAATGCAATTTACTATGAAACTTCAACCGACACCAAAAACAAATACCTGTTATGCCTTAAGAATCTGAGGACTAGTAAAGATGATACAAACCAGGAACAATTGTGGGACATGAGCTTGGAGTGCACTAAAAAAGAGGGATGTTAAGTATGACACCACAAACTGTATATCTCTCTATGTAACAAGATGGAATGTGGAGTGCTTTCTCCTAGCCAACCACATCTTTGGACCAAGATGTACATACAACAGAGGATCAGTTTCTTTTTTTTTTTTAATGTATTTTATTTTTAATTTGTGGAATAAAACAAGCATTTCCATAACACAATACAATAAAAAGATTATTGCACATGAAACTGCAAATCTACTATATACAACTTGCTATTCCTTTCAAATATACAGTAAAAGTATCACATAAATTTCTTTTTTCCCCTTTTTTTCTTCCCTTCATCCTCCCTATCCTCCACCCTAGAGATGGCTACTATTAGATACAAATAGGAATATATTTATATGTACATATGTGCATGTGTGTGTCATATGTCCTTTATAATTAATTTGGGTATTGATAATAGTTAAAATAAATTATTTGCTCAAAATCATTCTTAAAACAATATTGCTGTTGCCATATACAATCTTCTCTTGTTTCTGTTCATTTTGCTCTTATTATTTCATGCAAATCTTTTCTGTTTATCTAAAACTGGTGAGTTCATAATTTCTTATAGCACACTAGTATTCTATCACAATCATATACTACAACTTGTTCAGCCATTCCCCAATTGATGGGCATTCTTGTAATTTTCTGTTCTTTGTGACCACAGAGATGCTGTAAAAATTTTAGAATATATAGGTTCTTTTCCATTTTGCCTAATAATCTCTGGAAATAGACTTAGTAGTGTTATTGCTGGGTCAAAGGTAGTATAATAACTTTTTTGGTGTAATTCCACATTGATCTCCAAAATGGTTGGATCAGTTCACAATTCCACCAATAATGACTTAGTGTCCCAATTTTTCCACGTCCCCTCTAACATTTTTCACTTTTCCCTTCAAGCATTTTAGCCACTCTAGTAGGTGTAAAATGATATCTCAAGGTTTTTTAAATTTGCATTTCTCAAATCAATAAGGATTTGGAGCATTCTTTCCTATGACTATAAATTATTTTGATTTCTTCATTGGAAAGCTTTCTGTTCATATCCTTTGACCATTTATCAGTGGGAGAATGACTTGTATTCTTTTTTATACCAAATTACCAAAGTTCTTTATATATTTTTGATATGAGGCATTTATCTGATAAACTCTATTAAATTCCCCACCCACCCCCAAATTTCTGCTTTCCTTCTGATTTTGGCTACATTTACTTTATTTGTAAAAAAAACCTTTTAAGTAAAAAACTTTTTAAGTTAATGTAAACAAAATTATCTATTTTACACCTAACTTTGCTTTCTATCTCTTGTTTATTTATAAATTGTCCATTTATTCATAAGTCTAATAAGTAATATGTTCCACGTTTTTCTACTTTTCTTATTTTATCTCCCTTTATATCTAGGTCATTTATCCCTTTTGACCTTATTTTTGTAAATGGAATAAGGTCTATTTCCAGTTTCTGCCACACTGCTTTCCAGTTTTCCTAACTTTTTTTAACCAAACAATGAACCCCCAAATCTTAAGTCTTTACATTTGCCAAATACAAGGTTTTATGTTTATTTGATGTGGTAAATTATATGTCTACTCTATTCCATTGTTCTACCTTTCTATTATTATTCAGTACCAGAAAGTTTTGGTAATTACTACCTTATAATATAAGATCTGGTACTGATAAATCTCCTTTTTTTTACATTTTTCCCTGCTATTTCCTTGGATATTCTTGACCTTTTGTTCTTCCAAATGAATTTTATTATTTTTTTCTAATTTAGTAAAATAATTTTTTGGTAATTTAATTGGAATGGTGTTTAATAAATAAATTCATTTAGCTAAAACTTATTTTCATTATATTGGCCCTGTCTACACATGAACAAGTAATATTTCTCCAGTAATTTAAATTTGATGTTATTTGTATAAAAAGTTTTTAAACAATTTTTATATATTCCTGAGTGTGTTTTGGCAGGTGTTCTCTCTGGTATTTTATACTGTCTAGAGTTATTTTAAATGGGATATCTTTTTCTATCTCTTCTTGCAGAGTTTTGTTTGTATTATATAGGAATATTGATGATTTATGTAGATTTACTTTATATATTGTTACTTTGCTAAAATTATTAATTGCTTCAAATAACTTTTTCCCCTTTTTTTTTTAGAGGGGGAAGGCAGGGTAATTGGGGTTAATTGGGGTTAAGTGACTTGCCCAAGGTCACATGACTAGTAAGTGGTAAGTGTCTGAGGCCAGATTTTAACTCAGGTCCTCCTGACTCCAGGGCTGGTACTCTATTCACTGCACCACCTAGCCGCCCCTCAAGTAACTTTTTAGTTGAATCTTTGGGACTTACCAGATATATCCTAACATTATCCACAAAAGAGGTAGTTTTGTTATGTCATTCCCTATTTTTATTCCTTCCATTTCTTTTTCTTCCTTTATTACTATTGTTAGGATTTCCAATACAGTATTGAATAATATTGGTGCCAATGAACATCCTTGTTTCACACCTGATCTTACTGAGAAGGTTTCTAGTTTATCCACATTACAAATAATGTTTGTTGATGGTTTTAGATAAATGCTTTTTATTAATTTAAGGAAAAATACATTTATACCAATAATTTCAAGTGTTTTAAATAGAAATGTGTTGAAATTTATTGAAAGTTTTTTCTGCATCTATTGATATAGCATGGTAAAATTTTGGTTATTGAGGTAATAATTTATATGAATAGTTTTCCTTATGTTAAACCATCCCTGCATTCATGGTATAAATTCCACTTGATCATAATGCATAAACTTTGTAATATGTTGTAATCTTTTAGCTAATATTTTATTTAGGATTTTTGCATCTATATTCATTAATGATTTTGGTCTATGATTTTATTTCTCTGTTTTCACTCCTCCTGGTTTAGATATCTCTATCATATTTGTTTCATAAAAGGAGTTTGGTAAGATCCCTTCTTTAACTATTACTGCAAATAATTTACTTAGTATTGAAATTAGTTAATCTCTAAATGTTTGATAGGATTCACTTGTAAATCCATTTGGTCCTGGTGTTTTTTTCTTAGGAAAGTCATTTATAGCCTGTTCAATTTCTTTTTCTTTTTTTAAGCAATTGGGATTAAGTAACTTGCTCAAGGTTACACGGCTAGTTATTTCTGGGTGTGGTGCTAAGTACCAGAGCTCGGATTCCATCCCAGGTCATCCCAACTCTGGGTCCAGTGCTCTTACTCATTGAGCCACCTGGCGGCCGCACAATTTCTTTTTCTAAAATAGGCCTATTTAGATATTGTATTTCCTCTTCTGTTTATGTAGGCAGCCTACATTTTTGTAAATATTTCTCCTTTTCAGTTAAATTGTTAAACTTGTTGGCATGAAATTGGGCAAAATGATTCCTTATAATTGCTTTAATTTCATCTTTGCTAGTGATATGTTCATCCTTTTCATTTTTGATGTTAGTGATTTGGTTTACTTCTCTTTTAAATAAAATCAGCCAGTTGTTTGTCTATTTTATTTGTTTTTTCCTAAAACCAACTCCTACTTTTATTTATTAGTTCAATGGGCTTTTTTCTACTCTCAGTTTTATTAATCTCACCTTTAAATTTTGGAATTTCCAATTTAGTGTTTTATTGGGGATTTTAATTTGTTCTTTTTCTAGTTTTTTTTTCATTTCATGCCCAATTTATTAGTCTGCTCTTTCTCTATTTTATTAATGTAAGCATTTAGATATATAAATATTCCTCTAATCGCTGCTCTTGCTGTATCCCATAGGTTTTGATATACTTTCTCATTATTTTTATTCTCTTTAATGAAATTATTGATTGTTTCTATGATTTATTCTTTAACCCACTTATTCTTGAAATTTAGGTTGTTTGATATCCAGTTAGCTTTTGATCTATATTTCCTTGATCCCTAATTAAATGTAATTTTATTGCATTATCAACTGAAAAGGATATTTTTTAATATCTCTGCTATTTTGCTTCTAATTATAAAATTTATACATACCAATATATGATCAATATTTGTAAAGGTATTGTGAACCATTAAGCAAAAGGTGTATTCCTTTCTATTTCCATTCAATTCTCTCCATATATGTATCATATCTAACTCATCTAAAATCCTATTCATTTTATTAACTTTTTTCTTATTAATTTTGTGGTTAGATTTATCTAGTTCTGAGAGGGGAAGTTAAAGTTCCATAGAATTACAGTACTACTATCTATCTCCATCTTTAATTCATTTAGGTTTTCTTTTAAGAACTTAGGTGCTACAGTATTTGGTGCATATAGGTTCAGTATTGATGTTGCTTCATTGTCTATGGTACCTTTAATCAAAATGTAGTTACATTTGTTTATCTGTTTATCTCTTTTAATTAAATTTATTATAGCCATATCTTTGTCTAAGATCATAATTGCTACCCCTGCTTTTTTTTACATCAAGTGAAGCATAATCAATTCTACTCCAACCCTCCATTTAAACTGTGTGTATCTCTCATTTTTAAGTGTGTTTCTTGTAAACAACATATTGTTGGATTCTGATTTTTAATCCATTATGCTAATTCTTTTTTGCTTTATGGGTGAATTTATCCCATTCACATTTCAAATTATAATCACTATTTGTGAATTTTCCTCCATCTTATTTTTACTCACTATTTTCTTTCTCTGTCACTTTTTGCCCTATCCCTGTTATTTATTCTTCTCCGATTACTCTCTAATTCCTTATTTCACCCACCCCTCTAAAAGTCCCTCCCTTATCCTCTCCCCCCACCCTCCTAATCAAAAGTCCCCGTCCCACCCCATCCCTCAGTTTTCTTACTTCTCTAGAAGTTCAGAAGACTTCTAAACCTCTCCAGATATATATGTTGTTTCTTCTTCAACTCAGATGAGAGTAAGGTTTCAACATTAGCAGCTCTCCACCCCCACCTACTTTCCCTGTATTCCTTTCACACACAGTTTTAATTAGTTAATTATTAATTAATTATGAATTATTAACAACTAAGTATTAGTTAATTATAATCTATTAATTTTTATTAATTGATAATTATATTATAATATATAAACATTAAATAAAATATAAAAATAATATATACACAAAAACAATTATATTAATTAATAATTAATTATTAGTTAATTTATCTTTTTTACCTTTTCCTACCCAATTTTGTTTTTTTAGAATCATCTCATATACAACTCATTCCCAACCTTTCTTTCAGACTACCTGAATAATGATGACAATTTAGAGAATACTGACAACATTTTCACATGAGTATTTTGACTTAATGAATGCCTTATAATTAGTCTTTAATGTTTTCCTTATATTTCTTCTGGAACTTTTATGTTGAATTTTCCATTAAGTTCTAGTCCTTTTTTTGTTGCTGTTGTTAAAAGCACTCTAAAGTCTTTCAGTTCATCAAATGTCAATTTTTCCATTTAGGATTATACTCAATGTGCCTGGTGAGTTTCTGTGTAAGTTATACTTAGATGCAACCCTAGCTCCTTTGCTGTTCAAAATATAATGTTTCAAGATTATGGTCCTTTGCTAGCCTTATTGTTAGCAATGTTTCCTAAGGCCCACTTGATTTAATTCTCCAGGGTTTCTGATTCTACATAAGTAACCACACCATCTTGGTTATCTGTGATGTTAAGATCTTTCTTGTATAATTCTTCTGTGTATTCTTGCCATCTCTTCTTAATCTCTTCTGCTTCTCATAAATTTGTACCATTATTGACTTTCATCATGCTTGTTTTTGTATGAGGATTTCCCTTGATATCTCTAATTTTCTTGAAGAGATTCTTATCTTTCCCATTCTATTGTTTTTTGACAATAATCCCAGTGCTTCTTTTAATTATTTTTTTTATTTATCCTGTGCATAGCTTGCTTTGTATATTTTTGTTTGTATGTTATATCCTCCATTAGACTGTAAATTTCTTGAGGAGAGGGACTGACTTGATTTTTTTGTATCCTTAGCTCTTACTTTAGTGCCTGGCACATAGTAGGCACTTAATACATGTTTATTCATTGTTGTCCTTCATTCCTGAAGAGGACCAAAATGATGCCACTATGCTACAGTCAAGTTACAGTGTGTCCAAGTGTGGCTGATCAGACTAATATGAATAAATGAATGAATAATGGAGGAAGACAGCACACAAAAGGAAGCTGAAGAGGCAATGGAAAGGAAAGTGTCCAGGACATATGGACATGATGGTGAAGCTCAGAGGAATGCATCCAGGTGGGAAACAAAAAGATTACTCACCTGGGAGTCCTTCTTACATGGAAGTTTTTGGAGGAGTCCTTTATTTCCATTCCCTCCAATAAGAGGGAAGGGCCTCCAGAGGAACAGAATACTGATGAGATGTGGATTCGTGGTTTGAAGTACTTTTGCAGTATGATGAGTTTCCTGGGGCATGATGGCAAAATCCTGTGGAGTACAGTTGAGAGGGAAATGAAGAGATAGTTGGCCTTGGCATTCTCCTTAAATGGGGATTCTTGGAGAAATCTTCACCAGAGAAAAGATCCCTAGGAGCTAAACATTTGTATAAATGATCTGAAAGAGGATGTCAGAAATGAAACATTCTACTTTGGAGGGGACACTAAGCTTTGGGTGTCCCACAGGAAGGTTTTAGGATGAATTGTCCTAGGACTAGAAACTGTTTTAATTCTCCCTTGTGAAAAGGACCTTCATGGGATGGGAAACATGAGTGCATGCATGAGAAATCACTCTAGCAATCCTATATTCAAACTTAAGGACAATTCAAGAACCCATGTCTTTTCTTGTTCAGAGAATGCAGCTGTGCTTGGGGGCTCGGGGGAGCAACACAAATGGGCTAAGAGTTGGGAAGCAAAGAGACAGAATGGCGGCAATGGTCAACCAATATCGGTTACAATCTGTATAAGTGAGAGAAATCAAAGTGATGGAGTGAAGAGAGTAAAAGCAGACAAAAATGCCCATTAGCAATAGGATGCTGTGGGTAGCTCTCACCTCAAGGGGAGTTCTATATGAGAAGCTGGTACTATGGATGTTCTGGACTTGCTGATGGTGTCTGTGCAGGAGAAGTACCATGTAACCACTGGTCCAAAACATGAGTCCCACACAGAGCACATTTCTCAGAGTAGTCATGATAAAGTAAACATCTATAAACATTCCCATTGAACAATATATAATGTTAGATTTATATGTATTGTTGGTAGAGCTCCTTGGTCCTTTCACAAATATTGGCATGGGAATTTCTATCAAGATATTAAAGATCCAACAGAAGAGACAGAAGGTAGAAATTAGTTCTGGAGTTCTGGCTTTGAGTTCTGACAGTGCGGAGTCACTGGGACTGATGGTGATGGCCTGAAAGCTACACAGAAGGCAGGTGGAACAAATTGAAAGCCCCTGGGCAATTCTGTAAAAAAAAAATGTCATTTTGCATCCAACATCATCCAGGAAATTGCTTATCTCAAGAGCTTGCAGTATTTCTGGGCTTCCTATGCATACCAGTATAGTAATGTTGGCCAAGATTAGTTGGGTCAGAATCAAGTTTAGTGGCTTTAATTTATGGCCAGGTAGGAAATTCAAAATATAAAGAGAAAGGAGGAAGAAGTTTGCTGAGATTCCAATTGTAGTCTGAAAGAACAAAAAGATCCCAATGCAGACATCAATAATAAGCATTCTCTGTATGTCTTGAGGAGAAGAAAACCAGACTGATCTAGAGAGAAACAGCAGCTGTGTGACTATCACATTATGAGATTACATAAGCACATAGGAAAAACTCACACCATGACTCCTTTTTCTTTCCATTGCTTGTGAGCCTTGAAATTACTATTGAGAGAAGTTATAAACACTTTCCTTGACTAAATATTTCTTCATATTTCCCTCAAACTTAGCCATCTTGAGGAGTAAAAGAATGAGCTCAGAGCTGGCTTAGGTGATCAGAGAAGGAATAGTGATCCAGGCAGTACTGGAGTTACTGTATTTGTTTGTGCTCTGGACATCAGGCATGAAGCAAGTCAAAAAGTGATCTCCCTCACACCAACCTGATATAAACAAAAAAGTCACCTTTCTTTGAGTTCTGATGTTCTTGTTGATCTAGGACCAAATCAGCCTTTATCTTTCCTGATATTCAACCCCAAACAAGTGAGCTTAGGTTCAGCAGCCATTTACTGAGGATCCAGGAACCATCCCACACCAATCTGAGGGGCTGAGATGAACTGTAGGACAGGACTGCTGTACTAAGAAAATTAGGGCAAAAAGTGAAAAAGAGCTGCAAATCAATTTCAACTGTTAGGACAGGTTATCATGTAATTATCTACCTTCCTTCCTTCCCACTTACCTACCCACCTACCTACCTACTTATCTATCTCTCTCTCTCTCTCTCTCTCTCTCTATCTATCTATCTATCTATCTATCTATCTATCTATCTATCTATCTATCTA
>NW_027185782.1:3425602-3462105 GCF_028583685.1 Petaurus breviceps papuanus | reverse complement strand
CTATCTATCTATCTATCTATCTATCTATCTATCTATCTATCTATCTAATCTATCTTACTCCTAGCTTGCCCAGGATTTTACATAGTTCAGAAAATGTTTGCTGTGGAATTTGAATATAGCACTGTTTCAACTGTTCCCAAATATATCCATAACATAATGTAACACTGAAATAGAAGTAAGATCACAAAATATGAGGAATAGAAAGACATTGAGACTTTAATTAAGTAAATCAAAGTGGGAATTTCCTCCTCGGCCCCAAGAATGGAGTTCATACTCCCTATGACCTTTTAAGTATAAAAATGAGTGGGAAATATTGGATAGTTAACCTTAGTGGGGATTTAGAGAGAATGACTGAAAACTCATGAAGTACATTAAAGAGCACATTGAAAGTTCCATATTTTAATGTAAAAAATTGCAAAGCAAGTCATTGGTTGTATTGATGTTCAATAGCAAGTTTATAAAATTATTTTAAAAATACAAAAAATAAATTTTATAATTATTAATGAGCTTTTGCAACTCAGAAATGAGTGAACTCTACACATTTATTTACTAGCTGCTTGACCTGGGCAAGTCACTTAACCCTGTTGGCTTCAGTTTCCTCATTTGTAAAATGATCTGGAGAAGGAAATGGCAAAGCAATCCAGTGTCTTTACCAAAAATCCCCTAAATGTTGTCACAAAGAGTTGGACACTACGGAAAACTGACAATAAATTAGGGATTGATTTCTTTTTTGTTGATTGTATTCACCTATTATAGAATGAGCTACTTTCAGATGTGAGTAATATTACTCTTTGGCTTGTAATCCCTATCCAAAACATGTTCTTTACTTTATTTGAAAGATTACATTCCATATACCCTCTATATATGTATCACATATGTGTATAGTTATTTACATGTTACCTCACTCATTAAATGTAAGCTCCTTTTGGGGCTGGACAGTCTTTTGGCCTTTGTATCTTCAGTTTTTAGTAACATATATGAAGTACACAAAATTGCTAATTGACTTACTGAAATAGCACAGCAGCCAAAATTGCAGTTGAACCTGAAGCTGGGATTGTTCCTCACAGAGCTTTCACCCTATCTGCACCACCTTCAGTTTAGGGATCAGTCAGCAACCTGGGAGCTGTCCAGCCAAAGGCCAGGGACCCTCAGCCCAAGTCTGGCAGAAGTCTCTCCAGTTCTCTTCCTTAGAAGGCCTTGTCTCTGACACTTGAAACCTTCTAAGGATGTAGATTTAGAGGTGAAGTTTAGACTTTTCATTGGATTATTAACCATGGTTTTGAGGTAGGTCACCACATTGGGACCTCACTTGAATTTATGGTGATAATTTTATATATTCCAGTACTTTTTTTTCCACAAGTTTAATCATATTCAGATGATAGTCTTTTGCAAACTATTCACCAAACAATGTCAGCTTTCCAGGTTCCCTAGTTCTATTAAGCTCCAAGGTTTGCTTGGTGGCCCATGCAAATGATTAGCTGGGCAAAATGTGCAAAAGTCATTTCTTTTGGGTGGGTAGGCAAATTCCTTGTCTCTGCTGACTTTTTAGTATAAAAGTGAGCTGCTTAAAGTTTTATATACTTTTCCACGCCTAGAGTGATCCATTCACACCTGAAAAAGGGTTTACTTTCTATGAAGTGCAAAGATAAAAGGTAGAAGAAGTGTCCTTACATCTTCTAGTTTATTACTTTGACCTTAAAACCCACATTTCCTGAAGATTGAAAGGAGTACAGTTTTACACATGCACATGTGTGTGTGAGTGTGTGTGTGTGTGTGTGTACATGTAGCAGGCACTAAATAAATCCTCATTTCTTGGCATTGGTTGAAGTATGAATATTTATTTTGTGGATATTTTCATTTTTATTCATGACCATTCTTTAGTTCTCCTCCAAGAGAAGTGTACTGTAATTTATGAATCCCTTGTCCTGCTTAAAACAAATTACCCTCTTTAGATAAGAGCATCTCTAAGATCTTAATTGTAGGGATTTTATCTTCCTCCTCTTATTTAAGAAGACATGCAAAACATATTATAGAAGGTATATAAGTTAGTGAATGAAGGTAAGCTGCCACATGAATGAAGGTTATAGCAAAATCTGTAGTTCATGCACTGCAGAGGTATCTCCACAACATTAAAAGAGCTAAAACAAAGTTTTATCCCACTTCAAGTAAGGATGGGGTTGAATAATTTAATTACCCCACCCTCATAGTATACTTGTATGTGTTTTAGCATAAATAAATACTATATTTTAAGTACTTTTTATTATCTAATCATATCACTCATTTATTTTTGTTTATATAATTTACTGCTTATGGTTTGTGAATAAACTTTGTGTATTGGGTACATATTATTTTTCATAGTTGATGCTTTTTAAAAGTACTGCTTTATTATGTTACCTAATATCATAATCAGCATTTTTTGCCTCCATGTTCATTAAGGAAAATTTCAATTTTAGTGTTTTTTACAGGTCTTAAAATCAATGCCACATTTTCTACACAGAAGGTTTTGGGCAGTGTTCCATTTTTTCATTTTTAAGGCATTATAAACAAAATTATCACCAAAGAGACAAGAGCAGACTTGGGGGTATTTGTAATCAAATAAATGAAATTCAAGTAATGAAATGCAATTGTAATATTTTAGTTAGATCCTCTTACTCATTTTTTGTGAATTTGTTTCCATTGTATTTAGAGTGTTTAGAGCACTATGCTAGGAATTGTGAAGATCTAACTTCTCATAGGTAGTACTTGCTAGATGTTTGAACAGGAAAAGTCAAACTCTGAGAGACTTAGTTTTCACATATATGGAAATAGGGATAGTGTTATTTGCAGTAATGGTTTCACAGATTTTTGCAAAGCTCAAATGAGAAAATCTATGCAAAGAATTTTTCACATCTTAAATGATTATAACTAATGTCACTCACTATCATTATTGTTGTCTTTAAGTGTACTTTAAATCTTAATTGTATTAATTAAATTAGCACTCTGCAATGGTGATTTCTAACACTTCATATAACCTTTTCCACATTTAGGTTTCTTCCAGCTTTGGGTCATTAGAAATAATATGATCATAAACAATATTTAAAGAGTTCTTTTTTTGTTATTCTTTTTGACAATTTTCAGCATATGTCAATAAAAATGGAATTTTGATATATTTGTGGTTTTACAATTTTGTACGTTTTCCTTCAGATTGTCAAATTGTTCTTAAATATTCTTCCAGTTACAATTGTAGCAACAGATCTCTTTAAAGAGAAAAGAAAAGTTAATGATCACCTGATCAACCTTACTAATAATCAAAGAAATGTGAAATAAAAAAAGCTTTGAGGTACCATAATTCTTAAATTGCATGCATAGTTTGTGCAAATAGGGTTTATATATTTAGAACACCTTGAAGAATTCACCTGTGAAAATATGATAGAAATATATCCTTCTAGCATATTAATTTTCCCCCAGGTTGATATGTCATAATAAAATCAATTATTTCCTGCTGGCTCATTTGTAGTAATTTATCTCTTTGTAGATAGTTTGTTTATTTTTATAAAATTTGTCCTCACATAGTTATTTCTTTTATTTATAAATTGTCACAGTTGCTTTTGGGTATTTATTAACCACATTATTAATTTATTTTTTTATTCCCTGTCTCTTTTTCATTTGTGATTTTGTTGATTTGAATTTCCTTATTTCTTTTGAAATGTTTTGCAAATATGTTGTCTATTTTATTGGTCTTTTCAAAAGGCTGATCCTGATTTTCTTTATAAAATTATTTATAATTTCATTTTTTCTCCTATTAGTTTGTGATTTTAATGTTGCAACTTCTATCTAAAAACTTTTATTTGCCTATTTGCTTCATTACTATCTCTAATGTTCTGATGAATAGATGAACACCGAGAAATGAATATGAGGCAATGCAAGAGGCAGATAAACATAAAAAAACACAGATACAGAGGCAATGATTTGGAACTAGGAGTCAGGAAGAATGCAGGAAAGTGATTTTTGCCTCTACTTACGTCTCTTTCCCCCTGCCATAAGTCTGAGGCTGCAACATAAATGATTCTTACCAGTCTGTTCTCTGCTTCCAGGGTGAACTCCAGAGCTTTAGTAGTCTGTGTGTGCAATCAAAATCTAGGACCACTTATAGGGACATGAGTCATTGAGTTCCCAATTCCCCCCACATCCCTCAAGCCATCATTAACATATCACCTGCTAGAGGAGTGGCGCTCTTTGCAGGGAGAGTTGAACATTATCCCCAAAGACAGAGTCAACTCTTGTCCCAGATGTAAATCATCAGGTGCAATTAGTAATAATCAGCTCCACATTAAGTGACTGGAACTGCTGAGACTTTGATTTTTCTGGACAACAAATAATAAGGGATGTGGGGACCAGGCAAAGAGAGAATATTGAGTCTCAGCAGCTCTTATGATGAGTGTGTTTGTTTTGTGTGTGACCTATTGGGTCACTCTAAGTTCCTGTTTATTTCTTTTGAGGCACTGCCTATAATTTATGTTGAAGCCACCATGCAAATACTTGTGTGTCACTTTTGCTTATTTGTGACACAATTGAACTCTTCCTAGGCATGTAGAAATGGCCACATCTATCAAGATTGTCCATTAATGAAAATTCATGGGGAGTTTAATCTCTGCCCTCTTACCTTCCCTATTACTGTAGAGGGCACCATCATTGTCCTAGTTCCTCAGGCTTTCAACCTAGGAGTCATCCTGGATTTTTCACTCTCACCTTCCCCCACTCCCCATCTAAACTGTTGCCAAGACTGGTTAATTCTACTTTTGCAACATCTTTTGAAAATGTCCCCTTCTCCCCTCTGACACTGACTCCACTCTAGTACAGATCCTCATCACCTCACACTCAGATTATTGCACTAATCTGTTGGTGGGTCTGTCTGCCTCAAGTCCCTCTCCACTCCAGTCCATTCTTCATTCAGCCACTAAAGTGATTTTCCTAAAGTGCAGGTCAGGTCATGTCATTCTGTTACTCAATTAACTCTAGTGACTCCCTATTGCTTCTAGGGTCAAATACAAAATGCTCTGTTAAGCATTCAAAACCCTTTATAACCTAGTCTCCTTCTTGCCTTTCCAGTCCTCTTATGTCTTACCCCTTGACATGGCCTCTGTAGTCCAGTAACACTGGCCTACTGGCTGTTCCACAAGCAAGACAATCTACCTTTCAGCCTCAAGCATTTTCTCTGGCTGTTCCCCCTGCCTGGAATACTCTTCCTCCTTTACTCTACTTATTGAATTCCCCAGTTTTTTCTAGAATCCTAAACTAAAATCCTATCTTTTACTAGAAGCCTTTACCAACCCCTTTTAATTCTAGTGCCTTCCTTCTTTTAAGTATTTCCTTTTTGTTCTACTTTATAGCTTGCTTCGTATCTATTTATTGTTATGTTGTCTCCTCCTTGAGTGTCAAGACTGCATTTTTTTCTCTTTTTTGTATCTCCAGCACTTAGAAGAGTGCATGAGAAATAGTAAGCACTTAATAACTTTATTGATTGACCTATTTTTTTTTTCCTGGAGTGCTTTAAATGCTCTTCTTTTCTTTAGCATCCATCTATTTCGATGATGATGAGTTTTAGATTTGTAGACTGTGTCATTTTGCATTGCATTATGAACTTCTTTCCTTGTAAAAATGTACTAACTCTCTTCCATCTGCAGTTTCTGATGGTTTCAATGTAGTCATGTGTTATTTTAATTTCCTGTTTTTTTTAATATTTGAAGATCTTTTCTTCTGATTGTTTGCAGAATTTATTGTTTGTCATTAAAAGTGTTGGGTGTCTTGGAGTTTGAGTAAAGCTTTTTTAATATAATGATTTTTTTAATCTGTGTAATTTATAAATTCTATCAAGTGTTCCCTCTTAATCTCTCCCATGATTCAGATTTTTCTCTCAAATGAATCTGCAATATCATATAGTACTTCTATTTTTTCTTAGCAACTCACAAGTTGATATTTTTTATGAGGTGTTGATTTATTTTTCTTTGTCTAGAAATACTTATTTCTTAGAGGTTTGTAATTTTTTTTTTTTTGCTTTTTGAAGGGGGAAAGGCAGGGTAATTGGGGTTGACTTCCCCAAGGTCACACAACTAGTAAATGTTAAGTGTCTGAGGCCCTATTTGAACTCAGGTCCTCCTAATTCCAGGGCATGTGCTCTATTCAGTACTCCACCTATCAGCCTCCAGCTTTTTTTTTTAAACAAGAAACACATGGAGTTCACATTAGAGATTAGAGAACAAACCATTATCCCTCAGTGGAATAAGAAAGAAATTGGTAGCAGTTATGATTTCAGACAAGGTAAAAGCAAAAAAGACCTTTTTGAGGCCAAAACACACAAAAATAAAAATCAGTATATTAAGGAACTAACAAATTTGGATACAAAAGCCTATTGAATTAATAAAAAGGTTTATGGTTGCTTTTAATAAGTTGTTATTAACAATTTAATAATAAAGATAAAATAAAAGATAATAATAATAATAATAATAAAGACAATAGGAAACATTATTACTCAACTGAATACAGAAAGCAGCAATTATGATTTCAAATAAAGAAATAGCAAAAAAGAGAATTAAAAGGGGTGAAAAGGTAAACTGCATTTTACTTATAAGGTAATGTGGATTATAAATTGATTTCAATACTTAACTTATGTAAATAAATGTCATAGATATTAAATTCTTCATGATTAAATTAATTTCTTCTAAATGAATTACAAGGGGCAAAAAAGACAATAAACTCTAATGATTGAGGCCCTTAATTTACCCCATCAGGCCTATGTAAATTTAACAAGAGTAAGTAAAAGAGTCGTTAATAATACAAATAGAATTCCCCCCTCCCCAAAAAAAATTAGATATGATGAATTTCTGGGAATTTTAAAAAGGAAATAGAAAGATATATATTTTTTTTCAGTTGGTTGTGGGAATTTTATAAAAACTGATCCTGTCTTAATGACAAAAAAGTCACACACAAATGCAGAAAAGCAGAAATACATATATTCTTTGCAGTTTAAAATGAAACAAATAAGGACCATTGAAAAAGTATTAAAGGAGCGGCCAGGTAGCACAGCAAGTAAGAGCACCAGTTCCAGTGTCTGGATGACCTGGGGATCTAATCTGGGCTCAGACACTTAGCACCCACCCAGAAACACCTGGCCGTGTAACCTTGAGCAAGTTACTTAACCCCAATTGCTTTAAAAATAAAAGTATTAAAAATCAACTAGAAAATAAATTGAAAGGATGTTGGGTCAAAAAACACATCTTAACAATGATAGATAATTGGAATAAAGAAATGATAATGATAAGACAATATTCCAAAGTTTTTGCTATACAGCCAGAGCCATCATTAGGCTAAAATTAGTATTTCTAAACACTTTTGTTAACAAAAAGGAAGAAGAAGAGAGAGGATTCTGGGAAGATGGTGGAGGTCAGAATTTCAGAGTCTCCAAATTTCCTCCACAAAAAAGACAACATTGCTTCAAAGTGAATTTAGAGCAGTGGAAATTAACAAAAATCAAGGTAAAGCAGTTTTCCTTCTAAGACAACAAGAGAGGACCCCAGGAAAGACTTGATTTATGGTGGTTGAGGTTTGGTTTGAATGAAGTGTAAACACCACCAGGCAGACTGAGGAATCAATAAACAACATGCCCTCGGTGCAGCTGGTTTGAAAGCAACTTCAGCCTCAGGAACTTTTACCTCACAGATAGTGTGGGAGTCAGAAGGCTGAGTAGGAGAAGATTGAAAGACCTTTCATTGTTGAGGGATGCCAAGTACAGCCATGCTGAGCAGACATGGTCCAGATTGTGGCTATAAGGGAGAAGGAGCTACTACACACCTGGTGAATGTGGTAGCAGAGGGGCAGGGACCCTGCTTACTGTGGGCACCTGAAGGAGAGTGGAGTCCCTGGTTTTGGGTTCCAGAGAAAAGGAGAGAATTGAAGTTTGCAGCCTTACAAATGTCTGCAGGGAACAGGATCATTTGTGGGACAGCACAATGTAATGGAAATGGAATTTGAAGATCCCTCTGTATTGAAAAGCTGACAGGTACTTAGCACCTAGTCTTAAATTAAGCCTCTGTAAAGAAACAGGAGGTATGAACCCCTGTAGCTGATGTGGAAGGACGAGGCTGAACAGGGAGGAACTATACCATATATAAGGAAGAGCACAAGCAGGGCAGACAGAACTTCTTGGGATAAGCTTTGTGGAGGCAGAGGAGCTGCTGCTGGAGAGAGAGAATGTCCCTCAGTGAGCATCTGAAAGCTGGGCTGCTCCTGCTGGACTGGAATTTCTGTGGAGAAAGTGATTTCGATTTTGAGAATGAGAGAAAGTGATTTCGATTTTGAGAATGGGAGAAAGTGATTTTGATTTTGAGAATGGAGCTGCTGAAGACTTCCAAGGACCAGCTGGAGCTGCCAGAGGAAGCATGACCATGGTGTTGGTACTTTGTCTGTCTGTGGCTCTGTTAAGTTTTCTCTTCCCAGAAACAGAAACCATGAAGGACTTGAGGTGAACTGGATACTGTGAGCTTCAATACAGAGCAAGAACTGCATGGAGAGCTGGACAAGGAATGGAGAGCTGTCTTCCTTTGAACTCAGGTGGCAGTTGGTTAGATTTGGGCAGGATCTGGGACCATGGAAGAGGAGCCATGGAAGCTGAAAGCCTGGCTGGAGTCAAAATGAAAACACCTATCCATGAGTATTGAGTAGTGACTGATGAAATCGAGTAGTGACTGATGAAATTGTAATTTAACTGTACTCCAGAGGTAGAGCATTTTGACTTTTGTACTTTGTGTCCCTTAAGGACACAAGCCTCTTTAAGGATGACTGAATGATTGAGTTACTAAATGATTGATTCATTAAATGATTGTACTTTGTTCAAAACTATGTGACCACTTTGGTGAAAATAATATGGCCATTTTAGTGATAAGTTGTTGAGTTGTGACATGGTGAATGCTGTATTTTGATTTTCTGTGAATGTTTTGCTCTGATTTGTTATTGAATAAATAGAGAGTACGCCATACTATGTAATCAGAATCATTGAAGTCCTCTGGAAAGCTGCTTGTGCATGGCTTTACACACAACTGGGGGCCTTAGCTGTGGCTTAGGGATGGAGAGGAATGCTTGAGATTGGGGCCTGTATAGAGCCCAGAAAATAAGAGTAAGAAGGACCTGAGGTCCATGGGGTACCATTCCCTACACCTCAGGACTAGAACCTGATTATAATAAGAAGCTACTAAGATAAAATAAAACAAAAAAAAATTAAAATGAGTAAGCAAAAGAGAAAGAACTCAACCACAGGTAGCTTCTATGGTGATAGAGAAGACCTGAGTTCATATTTAGAAGAAGATAGCAGAGTTTAAAAAGCCACTCTTTTTTCTATTTTTTGAAAAATATTTGTTTATTCATTTTTAGTATTCCACATTTACTTTTATAAGATTTTGAGTTTTAAGTTTTCTCCCTCTCCTTCTCCTTCCCCCTCCCCAAGACAGCATGCAATCTGATATAGGTTATGCATATAAAATCATATTAAACATATTTCCACATTAGTTACATTGTAAAGAAGAATTAGAACCAAAGGAAAAATAGTGAGAAAGAAAAAAAAACCAAAAATAATATGCTTTGATCTGCATTCAGACACCATAGTTCTTTCTCTGGATGTGGATAGCCTTTTCCATCATAAGTCTTTTGGAAGTCACTCCTTTTTCAGTGAGAAATGTCAAAAGGTCACAAGCCCAAAAAAAGTTCTTGAAAGAACTTAAAAGGGATTTTATAAGCCAAATAAAAAAGACTGAGGAAAAATGAGAAGAGCAGTCCAAGAAAATAAAGAAAATCTAGAAAAAAAGTCAACCAAGTGGAAAAAGAATTGAAAACTTAAGGGAGAAAATAATTCCTTGAAAGCTAGAACTGGGCAAGGGAACTTAATGATGTTATAAGACACCAAGTAATAACAAAGCAAAATCAAAAGAAAAGAAAAAATAGAAGAGAATGTGAAATATCTCATCAGAAAAACAACTCACCTGGAGAACAGATGGAGGGGAGACAATACAAGAATGATTGGGCTATTTGAAAGTTGTGATAAAAAAAGAATCTTGATATAGTATAAGAAATTAAGACAAATTTCCCTGAAGTTCCAGAACAAGAAGGTTAAAAAAAAATACTCTACCAATCACCACTTGAAAGAGATCCTGGGAGGAAAATTAGAGGAATATCCCAACCAAGTTTCAAAGCTCCCAGGTTAAGGAGAAAATATTGCAAACAACAAGAAAAAAGCATTTTAAATATTGCAGAGCTACAATGAGTATTCCCCAAGACCTAGTGGCTTCTGAGTTGAAGGACAGTAGGTCTCAGAATGCTATATTTCACAGAGCAAAAGATCTGGGGCCTGCAGTTCAGGGCAGTCTCCCCCCTGGATCCCTGGGTTTGCCCCGGAGAGGGGAAACTGGGGAGCCAGAGGGGGAGTCTGCAGGCCCAGGCAGTGTCCTCCCTGGACCCAAAGACTGCCCAGGCCTGCAGGTTCCCCCTCTGATGCCTGAGTTACCTTCTCTGGGGGGAGCCCAGGGGTCCAGGGGAGAGACTGCCAGGGTCTACAGCATCTTTGAGGCCAGACATCTAATCAATTTCCATTTTATTATATTATTGTTGACTTTGTTATTTGATTATATGATTATCAGAAGCAGTGCATAATATTCACCAGATAGATAAAGGTTATCAGATGATATAAATAGGTTAACCCCTGGGCTGGTACCTTGGGTTGAGTCTAATGAGATGAAACTCAATAAGGATGAATTTAGGTCTTTCTCTTTGGTACAAAAAATGGTAGATGTAAGGTGGAAGAGGCCTCTTTATATCACAGTTATTTACAGAAGGATCTGGGCATTGCAGCTGACTGCACATGCAAGATGATTCAGGAATAGGAAGAGGCATCTCACAAGGCTACAGAAATTTTTGCTCATATTAATTGAAACCTAGCTTCCTGAAAAATGAGCTGATATTCCCATTATACTGTTTCCTCATCCAGTCCCACCAGGAATACTGTCATTATGTCTGGATGTCACAGTTTTTGAAGAATGTTGATATGCTGGAGGACACCCAGAGGAGAGGAAGCAGGATTGGAAAGGGCCTTGAGCCACATCATGTGGGGATGAGTTAAGGGATGTGTTGATGTTTTGTACAGAGAAGTAACAGGAGGAGAGGGAATGTGATAGCTGCTTTCATGTATTTGAAGGGCTATCATATGGAAAAGAAACTAGATTTATTCTATTTGGTCCAAGAGGGCCAAAACAGATACAAAGGGTTGAAAATGCAGGGGTAAATTTAGACTTGATATCAGAAAAAAACAAAAATCCTTCCTTGTAATTAGAAATCTCCAGGAGTAGACTGCGCTGCCTTAAGAAGTGTCCTCTCTCTTGAAATCTTCAAACCAGGTCTAGAATCTAGAAGTATCAAACTCATGGCTTTGGTTCAAATGCTGGTTCTGGGTATTGCAGCTGGATTTGAATCCAGGTTGAACTGGATTCAAATGTAATTGAGACATGCTTAACAAAATAAAAAATGCAACACAACATAGATGTTAATTTGCCATTTTCTAAATCAATACACTACCTTTAGGGAATTGTTTCTTTTTAAGTTTTACCCCACTGGGTTAAATGCATAATTGACCAATTCTTGGGCATATTATAGTGAGGAATACTTTGATGTATTAATTGGTTTAGGTGGCTACTAATGTCTCTTCCAAACCACAAATTCCATGATACTGTAAGGTTTTACTTAGCCCTCAACAAAACACTCGCCTAGTAAAAATTCACCTCCCTTTTATAAAATGCACTTAATGGGCCAAGGGATCTACCGAGACATTCCAATTGACTTACACATGGAAAATACTTGTGTATTTTCCAGAGAACCTGAGAATAATATATAGATAAAAGTTGGAGAAAGAAACAAGAGAAAGATTTTTTGTCATTTGGCTGGACACATGTTTAAGTGACAGTTTCAGTCTTTACTGAAGTCAATACCTTGCCCCTAGGTTTCCTAAGATGGAGGATTTAGGGAATTAGTAGTTGTCCTTCATAATCAAAAAGGACAAAAAGGATGTCCCAATATTAGGGTCAATGTACAGTGTCTGACTATGGCTGACCAAACCAATATGAACTCATCTATCACAGATGGAGCACAAAAAATCCACAAGAACATTTGGGGAGGAGGTGTCTCTAAATCTGCAAACTTCACATTTTTTTTGACCTTACTTTGCTCATAGAACACAACACAGTGCAGTCACACCATGCCAGCTGGTCCTGTGCCAGTGTGTCTCCCATGTTTTTTGATCAGTACCAAAGTTCTTCAGAGAGATGTTGGGAATTTCTTTGTATCATTTCTTTTCACCATATGAGTGCCTGCCCTGTGTCTATAAAATAGTCTTTTAGGCAAATATACATTTGTCATTTGGACTTTGTGGCCAAGCCATCAGAGTTGCACTCTCTACAGTAGAGCTTGACTGCTTGGCCTAAGCTCTAGAAAGGACTCTCAGTTTTTGATATGTAATCTTGCTTGGTACCTAATTTTCAGAATCTTCCTTAGACAATTCAAATGGAAGAAGTTCAATTTTCTGTCATGGAACTGGTGAATTGTCCAGGTTTCACAGGCATGCATACATGTGATCAGCATAATGGTTCTGTAGACTTTTAGTTTTGTGGGCAGCCTAATATTTCTTCTCTCCCACACATTCTTTTTTTTTTTTTTTTAAAGAAATTGGGGTTAAGTAACTTCTTCAAGGTAACACGGCCAGTTTTTTATTTTTGTGTGGGTGTTAAGTTTCGGAGGCTTTTTGCCGACTTAGCAGTTTTCTATGCACATCCTCAAGTAGCCTAATTTTGAGAATTTTTACCATTCGGGCTCTTCCTTTGTAGTAGCAGGCACCTTCTCCGTCTTTTCCCTTTCAATTAGGGTTTTTGATGCCGCGTATTTCTGCTTGCACAAGGCTCTCCGCGAATACATTGCAGACCTGGAGTAACTACCGATCCCTTGGGCCAGGACTGGTTTCTGACTGCTGTGCTTTCGAGGTTTTTTTCACCACCTTTTCAGCCACATCTTCCTTTTTCTTTTTTTTTTTTTTTCTGGCCTTCTTTTTCTTCAGTTCCTTTGGGGACTTTCCCCCGCCATTTTGAGAGAAAGGAAAGGAAATTTTTTTGGTTACATTTTAAGTTGTGTCTCCCTCTGCCTATCTCCATCCCACACTAGAGAAGGTCACCATTTCACACACACATGAACTGATAATCATTTAATATCATATTTTGCCAAGGTTTGAATTAATCAAACAGATTGCTATGCTTCATTTTACAAAAAGAGGCTTTTTCTCTCTCAGCCATTCCAGAGACCAGATAGGACTGGGAGTAGGATCATAAATTTCAAATAGACCCAGCTTTGTTTTGCTCTCTAAGTGAGCTCAGAGAATACCTCTTCTTATGTCAACAAACCAGAAGAGGCCTATCTTATGGCCTTCAGGGCGATACCCTCAACTCAGGGCATTAACTTGAGAAATGGGACTTTTTCTTCTCAAGATTTTTCTGAACATATACCTTGTTATGAAATGTTAGTGGTAAAGGAAACACAGATGTTCTGGATCTTAATTTCAATTGACACTTTGTCATCTCTCTTATTTGATTGTATTTATCATTTATCCAGTTAAGAAATTCCTTTCTCTTACAATGATTAAACCATTATGGGGATCATAAATTTGTGTGTCTCCACCACCTCTAATTGGGATGGTCCTAAAATGTACTTAAGCTCTCTCATCCTATTGTTAGTCAGTCAGGACTTTTGTCCTGCACTCCTTGCCCAAGTAATGCTAGCCTTGAGGGAATAAGGAATAAAATCTGTTTGTCTCATTTAACCAAAACTTTTCTAAAGGTCTACAGCACACACACTGAAATGGCCATGGTCTCATATACTAAGCCCCTGTATGTAACAAGTTTGGAAATTACTGAATTCTTTCTGAACTCGTACGTGCTTAGACAGGAGCCCCTCTCTTGTGAGAAACAGACCTGGCCATACTTCCTGATAAGATGTCAGAATGATCCTGGACATCTGGGTCTCACAATAAATCAGGGCAAAGACTATACAACTGTCCAGACCAAGGCCTGGCTACAACGGATGTACTTATCTACCATTGTCAGACTTACCTACCATTGTCAGACTAACTTTGTTTCCCACACCTATTTTTGGTGGTTTTTGACTTTAAATATTCCCCCTTTCCCTATGGTCGGGGCAGCTCTCCTAAGGTTCCTTGGGAGACTGTCGCTGGCCAGCTTAATAAACTGATGCTCATTAATTGACTGGGCTTGGATTCTTTTATCTCTACGTGTCTGTTACACCGGTCATTACAACACAATTTCTGACATATTGCTTTACAGTTTTCCTAACAATTTTTACAAATTATGAATTCTTATTCCCAAAGCTTAAATATATATGTGTGTGTGTTTGTATGTATATGCACATATATAAAACTTATAACACAAGGTTAGCATTTCCTTTAAAAATCTGAATGCTATAATGCTTGTTACAGATAGGTTTAGTTTTAATGTTATTTCATTATTTCTGGTGTTTTCATCATAATATAGTTTCCCTGTTGACCTCTTTTAATTAAATTTATTTTAGCTTTAACTTTGAGAACTTGATTACCATCCTTGATTCTATTTTGTATCACTTTAAGCATAATAAATTCTACTCCAGCCAGCCCCTTCTTTTTTTTTTTTACTCTATGTGTACCTTTAATTTTTAAACGTTTTTCTTATAAACAACATATTGCTGGATTGTTTTTTTAATCCATTCTGTTATCTGCTTCTGTTTTGTGGGTATGTTCATCCCAGACATAGTTATAATTATTAATTGTGTATTTCTCTCCATTCTATTTTTCCTCACTGTTTATCCTTCTCTTCCTTTCATTTTATGCTCTCCCTCCTCGAACATCTAATTTACTTCTATCTGCACCCCTTCTAATAATCCCTCCCTTATCCTCTTCCCTTGCCCTCCAAGTCCTTAATCTAGCCACCCTTCCAAGAAACCTTCCTTTCCCCTTTCTCTTGATCTGAGCTCTAAGATCTCTCCCTTATCCTATCCCCTCACCCTCTCATTTCTTTCTAAGTTAAGAAGGCTTTTATACTGTTTTAACTGTAGTATTTTATACCCTTCTAGATACATTATTTTCTTCTTTGACCTAGTTTTGATGAGAATAAGGTTTTAGCACTATGAGTCTTCTCCTTCCTTCTGTCCTCCATTGTAACAACTCCTCTATTCACACCTCATTTGTATGATGATATAATTGCTCCACTTACCTCTCCCTACCCAATTTTATTTTTTAGAATAATCCCAACTCAACTCAACCTCAAGTCTTCTATTTATGTATGATCTTTTAAACTATCATAGTAATGATCAAATTTTTAAGAGTTATAGATAACATTTTCCTTTACAAGAAGTAAACTGTTTGACCTTTTAAAATCCTGTACAATTGACCTTTCATATTTGCCTTCTTATGTTTTTCTTGACTAATTTTTTCTATTCAGTTCTGTTTTTTCCTCATGAATTAGTGTTTTTTTTTTTTCTACTAGTTGTAAGATCACAGGTTCAGTGTAAAGGAATTTAGAGGTCATTTAGTTCCAGTCAATCATTTACAAATGAAAAAATGAAGTACAGAACTAGGTTCTTAACTTACCCAAAGCCACAAAAATAATAAATGATACAACAACAATTTGAATACAGGCCTCTTGACACTATAAACACTGTTCTCTCCATTTCATCATGTTTTCTCTGATCTCTTGTAATGTTAATGGGATTTAAGACCTTCCCAGACCATCAATAGGCCTGACCTGGAGCCCATTAAGGGAAACTTGCTTAGGAGAGGCTTGCTTGTAGGAAGGCTTTCACACCTTTTGCTAATTTCTAATTAGGCACTGAGGTCAGGAGGATTTCGATGTCTTCTGGCTCTGAGAAGTGTATACATACTCTGAGTTGGTAGTTTGCTTTGGGGGCTTGCTTATGGAGAAAGATCTTGTGATTCCCTGGTCCAGACTGTGAGTGGTCATATGTTCAGAGCTCCCTGATTGCTGACATGTAAAGGCTATCTCCATCCAGGGATCTCTGTAAAAGTGTATGGTTGATTCAGGTAGTCAGAGCCCTGTCTGTTGGTCTTTATTTTTCTGCTTGTATTTTTTTCTGATGTTCAGGGCGCTGATTATTACCCTGAACTAGTGAATGTAATTAAAAAAAAGGTTGTTGACCCCTTAAAAGGCTACTTTTCCTGGTAAAGTAGATTTAAGAAACTGTGCTAGCAGCTGTCCTGGGTATGCCAGTGTTGCTGCTGCTACGCCTCTTTATAGTATCTTTTCTCTTAGCTTTCCTATTTATCTGTCCTGTCACTCAGCCTTGATATTTAGAATCCTCTTTTACTCTCCACTCTCCCTCAGTCTGATTGTCTTGTCAATGATGCTACCATCTTTAGCACATATTCTTTTTTTCCATTCATACAATTTCCATCCTTACATTCCCATTATATTCAGGATTTTGTAGTCTCTCATCTGCACTGTTGACTTTCTAATGAGAGTCATTCCTCACAAATTCTTGCCCTGACAATCTATCATTCATTTCAATACTTGAAATTGTGATGGGACTCTGATATCACAAAACAGTCCTATTCTCTTATGTTGTGTGATTCTTGTCAATGTCCTACCATGAATCCTCTACACCAGGTCCAACCAATATACAAATGACTAGACAGCTCATATTATACCACAAAAACCTTCTTCATAACATTTAGTTCTGGCTAAGTTATTCCTGTTCAAAAATCTTCAGGGGATCCATATTGCTAGCAGGAAAACAATAAGAAAGAGAACAGCATCCACTTCTCATCTTCATTAGCAAGGCAATTGCATATGCAATTGTCTCTGCTTTGAAAAAAGTGAACAGAGTATTTCAATTAATCATCTACAACCTGTTTTCCATGGAAATGAAAAAAGCTTAAGGGACTTTAAGGGAATTGGTCAGTCACACAACAGGGTAGGAGTTGGGAGCCTAGAGTTATGCCCAGTCTATTTAAGTAGGAGTAGCCACCAATATCACCCAGGCCACAGAGCTCTCTGCTTCATATTCTCTTCTGATCCTACTGGACTCTACTACCCCCTCCCTCTTCCCTCTTCACCCCAGGGCTTAGAAAAGTTTTTCTCTCTCAGCAGAACTGTTTATTTGGAGATTGTTATTATACAGAGGTAATTACTGGTGGTGAATTTCATCTAGTGGTTGGTACCTGAAAAAAGAAAATTTGCCATTCTTCAGAGAAGCTGATTATTCCCTAAGCAGATAGTTCTGATCATGACATTTTAATCACAGATCCCAGTGATGATGAGCTAAGGGAATCCAGTCCCTATAAGTAGATTAGGTTCCCCCCTCCCCTTCCTACCCTTACACATACATGCTGTTGCAGCTCTGCCCTCCTCTGCCCAAGCAGAAGAGACTAACTTGGTGAGTAATATTTTATGTCTCAGCCTCAGGAACAAGTACTGGGAGGAAAAGTGTCTTTTAGGACAGAGAGGAGAGGCAAAAAAGACTCTGTTATACCATGCAACAATTAGGGAAAGGACCCAGGGCAACTGTTGATAGAAAGATATTGATAGAAATGTTAGAAAGATAGAAAGAGAGTGCAAAGCATGAGAGAAGTGATCATCTCACTGTACTTACCCCTGGCCAGACCAAGATCACTTCTAGATTCAGAGTTTTAGGAAGTCATTAAAATTTGGAGTATATCTGGAGGCAGTAGAGCAGGGCAGTGAGCTTAAGTAGGAGCAGATATTAAATGAATAGCAAATGCTGAGCTGACAGATATGATGTTTTGAAAGGGGGGAGAAAGGCAGATTGATAGCTGCCATGGAATATCTGAGTGGTTGTTAACAAAAATCCTTTCCTGGGCATTAACTGCTTTTACAAATTTTCTAAGGGTATCCTAAACATTAGTTCTTTCAGGTGTGTTGTTAATGCATCCAGGCAGATTGTACCTTCAAACTGAACTATTTACAGGTATTTCTTTGAAAATAGTAGTGTAGGGGGCAACTAGATGTTGCAGTGATAGTTGCAGGGCACTAGCCCTGGAATCAGGAGGACCCCTAAGTTCAAATCCAACCTCAGACACTTGATGCACTTATTAGTTGTGTGACTTTGGGCAAGTCACTTAACCCCAATTGTTTTACCTTTTCCCCTCCAAAGACAAAATAATAATGTAGAGTAATATAGCATAATAAACTATATACTAATCACATGAGGGAATTTTAGCTCCCATAAACACTTGAAAATCTCTGCTTATGTTTATGAAAAGTACCTTAGTACCCTAAATTAATTTCATTAGGACATTTAAAAAAGAAGTTTGGTTTCAGGCAAGAAAAATCACAGGAGTTTCTAAGACTTTCTCTTCAGAAAAAGCAAGACACTGCTTAGCAAAATTTTGCTGAGACAGAGAGGATCTGGAGAGAGGAGGTTGCTACTGACCTCCTTCACAAGTCAGAAACTTGGAAGCAAAAACAATAAAAGCAGCTAATTATCTCTTCAAAAACTAGAAATAACAGCAAGAGATGAGAGGAAGAAAACCGGTCTCTACAAATTATGTCCATATTTAAGCTGTAGAACATATTCATTGTGCTGTTACTGATGAGGGACAGAATCCCAATAGGTCCAGCAGGAATTATGATCTTATCTAAGACCAGAAAACCTGCAATAGCTTCTGGAAAGAATTCGAGGTCTCAGGCTTAATTGGAGTGAGAGTTGTAGAAGTTTATTGTTATGCTTCTATGAGAAGCGGGCAAGAGTCCTTTAGGGGACCTGCAAATGAGAGGGGTACAAGCTTTTACCTTTAAAGGGTAGGGCTGACCAGATGGGAGGGGCCTCAGTGCACAGACAAAGGTCAGAGCTGACCAAGAGGAGCATGTGAATAGATAGTTTAGATAAGATTTGGGCCAGGCCTGAAGGAGACAAAAGGCAAGGACAAAGTAGGGTGTGGGCCAGGCCGAGAAGAAATGAAGAGATAAAGTAAGAGCAAAAGGGTCACAGGGTGTTGCCTAGGCGGAGTGTGGGATAGGGAGAAGGGGCAGACCTCAAGGATGGGAAAGGACAAATTGCAGTTACAATTTCAGACTGGTTTTACAAGTTGGTTTCACAAATTGATCTAGACCCCAGGTACCCCATCATTACCCCTTTGTTTCCCAGGATATCAAATTACTTTACTCTGGCCCTCTTTCACATTCAGTGTGTCTCATCCTGGTTAATTTCTTACTTCTCTGCAGCACTCAGATAGCAGCACAGGGATAATTTTGGAACATTGATCTTTTTCATGGTTCCTCTGAATGTATTGTTGCAGGTGAGAGAGGGAAGTCCTTCCAGGGACCTGCTGGAGATTATGGTATACCAACATTTGATTTGGACATTGTAGACTGAAATGGATTATTTTTTATAAATTTAAATTATTTTAGAACTTTTTAAATTCAGAGTAAGGTTCAGTTTCAGAATTGTCAAATACTGTAATAGCCTTTCATAGTAAGCATAGAGTCAAGCAGGCAGCTACATGGTATAGTGGATAGAATGCAGACCTGGAAACAGGAATTCCTTAATATGATCTTAGACATTTAGCTAGCTGTGAGACCTTGAGTAAATCACTTAATCTCTCTTAGTCTCACTTTATTTACATTTAAAAGGAGTTCATAGTGGCATTTACTTCCCAGGCTTAAGGTGTAGGTAAAATAAGATATTATTATTATTATTATTATTGCTTTTTGGAAGGCAATTAAGTGACTTGCCCAAAGTCACAGGGCAAAGTGTGTCAAGTATCTGATAAGACATTTTTTATGAAGAGCTTTGTAAAACTTAGAATTATATGGAGGGGTGGGAGATTGATAAGAAGAAATACTTTATATTTCATTCCCACTGATGCAGAAAAACCAGACTTGATTGAATTTTTAAAAAAATCATTTTCCTCCAATTACATGTAAAAATAATTTTTAACATTCATTGTTTTTTTACATTTTGAATTCCAAATGCTATATCTCTCTCCCTTTCCTCTTCCCCTCCCTGTGATGGTAAGCAATCTGATATAGGTTATACATGTGCAGTCACATAAAGCATTTCCATATTAGTCATTTTGTGCAAGACTAAAAAAAACAAATAAACAGAAAGAAATAGAAAAATAACGTGCTTCAATCTGCATTCAAACACCACTTCTTTCTCTGGAGGGAGATTGCATTCTTCATCATGATTCCTTTGGGATCGTCTTGGATCATTATACTGCTTAGAATAGCCAAGTCATTCACAGTTCTTCATCACACTTAGCTACTTTTTCAAAAAGAACTGCTATAAATATTTTTGTAGAAATAGGTCCTTTTCCCTTTTTTTTTTTTTGCTTGTTTTGGGTTACAGACCTAACAGTGACATTTCTGGATCAAAGGGTATGTAGAGATTTATAGACCTTTGGGCATACTTCCAAATTTTTCTTCAGAATAGTAGAATATGTTCACAACTCCACCAACAGTGCATTAGTGTCACAGCTGCCCCCCATCCCCTCCAACTTTCCCTTTTTTTTTTTATCATATTACCCAGTCTGATAGGTGTGAGTGGTTCCTCAGAGTTTTTAAAATTTGCATTTCTCTACTCAGTAGTGATTTAGAGCAATTGTTCATATGACTTATAGCTTTGATTTCTCTCTCTGAAAACTGCATTTTTATATCCTTTAACCACTTATCAATTGGAGAATGACTTTTATTCTTATAAATTTGATTAATTCTCTATATATTTGAGAAATGAGGCCTTTATGAGATATAAATACTGTAAATCTTCCCCACTCCTCAGTTTTCTGCTTTCCTTCTAATTTTGGTTGTATTTGGTTTTGCTTGTGCAAAAACTTTAATTTTATATAATCAGCATGAGCCATTTTACATTTCATAATGCTAACTATATCTTGATTAGTCCTAAGTTCTTTCCATATCCATGGATCTGACAGGTCAAGTATTCCATGCTCTCCTAATTTGCTTATGGTATCACCCTTTATGTATAAATAATATATCCATTTTGACCATATCTTTTTTTTTAAGCAATTGGGGTTAAATAACTTGCTCAAAGTTACATGGCCAGTTATTTCTGGGTGGGTGCTAAGTGTCTGAGCCCGGATTCGATTCCCCAGGTCATTCCTACACTGGGGCCGGTGCCCTTACTCGCTGTGCTTCCTGGCTGCCCCCATTTTGACCATATCTTGATATATGATGTGAGGTGTTGGTCTATGCCTATTTTCTGCTATACTATTTTACAATTTTCCCAGCAATTTTTGTCAAATAATGAGTTTTTGTCCCAAAAGCTTGGATCTTTGAATTTATTAAACACTAGATTACTATGGTCATTTGCTACAATATATTGTGTACCTAACTTTTTTCACTGATCCACCAGTCTATTTCTTAGCCAGTAAAAGTTTGTTTTGATAATTGCTGCTTTATAATACAGTTTGAGATCTAGTATTGCTTGGCCACCTCCCATCACATTATTTTTCATTGATTCCTTTCATATTCTTGACCTCTCATTCTTCCAGATGAATTTTATTATTAATTTTCTAGATGTATAAAATAATTTTTTTGGTATTTGATTGGCATGACACGGAATAAGTAGATTAACTTAGGTAGAATTGTCATTTTTTCTTATCTTGTCTTGGCCTACCTATGAACAATGAGTATTTTCCCAATTATTTAGATCTGACTTTATTTGTGTGACAATTTTTTGCAGTTATGTTCATATAATTCCTGATTTTGTGTTGGCAGGTAGACTCCCAAGTATTTTATATTTTCTACACTTATTTTAAATGGAACCTCTATTTCTATTTCTTGCTGCTGGACTCTGTTAGTAATATATAGAAAGGCTAATGATTTATGATGATTTATTTTATATACTGCAACTTCTAGTTTTTTTAGTCAGTTCTCTAGGATCCTCTAAATATACCATCATATCATCTGCAAAGAGTGATAGTTTTGTTTCCTCATTGTCTACTCTAATTCTTTCAATTTCCTTTTCTTCTCTTTTTGCTATAGATGTTATTTCTAGTGCAATATTGAATAATGCTGGTAATAATGGGCATCCTTGCTTCATCTCTGATTTTATTGGGAAGGCTTCTAGTTTATCCTCATTAATCATAATGCTTATTGATGGTTTTAGATAAAAATTACTTATCATTTTAAGTTAAGTGCAATGTATTCCTAGGTTCTCTATTGTTTATTTTTTAAAAATAGGACTGGGTGTCCTGGCCTGCCTCCCCATATAGCATTTTCTTGGCAAAGATCCTGGAGTTGTTTGTCATTTCCTTCTCCAGCTCATTTTACAGATGAGGAAACTAAGGCAAACAGGGTTAAGTGACTTGCCCAGGATCACACAGCTAGTAAATGCCTGAGGCCAGATTTGAACTCAGGAAGATAATTCTTCCAGCACTCTATCCATGTTTTATTTTATAGTTGAGGGAATTCAAGCAGACAGAGGTTAACTGATTTTCCTGGAGTTACATAGCTAGTAAATATCTGAGTCTACTGTAAATCAGATACTCCTCAATTCAGGTCTAGTGCTCTAGCCACTGGTCCCACTTAGCTGCTGATTTATGTGAATAATCTCTTTAGAAGAGTGTTATGACAGGTATATCTCCTCAAAACAATAAGCTCACACTCTGTCTCATCCTGATACTCCTCACTTTACTTGGCCTTTTCTTTAGAGGTGGGATACATAATTGCTCTCTTTCAGTGACTGAAGGTTTGGGCTAGATAGTAGTGCAGGAAATAAGAGGTTCAACAAATCACAGAATTCATGTGGATGAAATCAAGAGGAACAATTTTCACCTTAACTTGAAACCTACTTTCCTGAGAAGTTATGAATAGAGTAGCTCTAGTCCTGTCTCCAGCCCCTGTCCTTTTCTCAGCTCTGACTTCATGAGCCACCTCAGAGCTCAGCCTCTTGCTACCCCGAATCAATGAAGTGTTAAGGACAGATAGATGGAGGATTTGGTCAAGGAGAATCCTTTACAATTCTCATTATTTAATATCATAGGCATGGGAAGGGAAAGTCTAAGTAGTATGAATTTCTCTTGGACTGGAATCCTCAAGTGTGACAATCACAAAGATTTTCCATTTCCCCCCTAGGTTGCTTGTCTCAAAGATTCCCTTCAAGACAGAAAGAACATGTTTATGAGGAACATGTACTTTGGGATTATAATCCTCTTCCAGACTGGAGTTGGGGTTCCAACAAATATCTTTCTTCTTTTCCTTTATTCTTTCAATTACTTTAGTCGCAGTAGAATGAAACCTTTAAATTTGATTTTCACCCAGTTGAACTTTATCAACATCATGATGTTTTTAAAAGGAGGATCAGAAGTAGCAATGCATTTGGGGATGGAGAATTTCCTGAATGATGCTGGGTGTAAATTTGTCCTTTTTCTTCACAGACTGGCCTTGGCACTTTCAGTTTGTTTTACCTGCTACCTTTCTATCTTTCAGGCCATCACCATCAGTTCTAATGTCTCTAGATTGGGAAAATTCAAAGTTTGGGTCTCACACTATATCATTCACTCCTGTTTTTTCTTCCGGATCTTCAATCTACTTTTAGAAATGCCTGTACTATTTTCTGTGACAGGTCCAAGATATATGAACAATATTACTTTTAAGCTTAATTTTGGGTATTGTTCTCTTGAAAGCCATAATGATGTTTACTGGTCTTTGTTTGCTGTTAGAAATGTATTCTCTCTGGTTCTCATAGTCTGCATCAGTTGCTACATTGCACATCTGCTGTACAGGCACCACCAGAAAGTAGAGACCATTCAAAAGAGTAACCTCTCCGCCAGGACCTCCCTTGAGGTCAGAGCCACCCAAACCATCTTGCTGCTGATGAGCACCTTTGTCTTCTTTTACTCCCTCACTTCTATCTCTATAATTTGTATGAACTATTTTTATCAAGAGCGCTTCTGGTTGTTATCTGTATGTAGCATTCTGTCTCTATGTTTCCTAAGTTTTAGCCCCTTTATATTGTTTCCCCGAGGATTGAGGGTATTGCTTTATTTCTGGGCAGGGAAAAAATTCCTCCTAACTCACTTCTACCTGCCAATCAGCTGCCATAGTGATTTTTTTCTAAAGCATATCTCTGACCATGTAACTCCTCTATATTATACTTTGCTGACTTGCTATTCCTTCAGAAAACAGGAGACAAGATGGCAGAGTAAAAGTATCAACTTGGTTAAACTCTCTCAACATTTCCCTCCAAACAACTTTAAAATAATCTTCAAATGGAATTGTGGAGTCACAGAGTCAACCAAATGTCAAAGTGAGACATTTTTCTAGCCAAAGACAAGTTAGGAGGCCAGCAGGAGAAGTCTATGACACGGGAGTGGTGGTCAGTCCAGAGTGCAGCACATGTGCCACATCAGGCAGCAGGGTTTAGAGATAGGTGCAGTAGCAACCACTTTGGGACCTCTCAGTTCACAAATGGTCAGGGGGTCAGACAAATGATCAGGAAAAGATTACAGGGGACCCTTTATTGACACTGGGTGCAGGATCCTATTGCATTGCCTATGGGGGACTGCACACGGATCCTGACTAAATTGCTGATTAAGTAGTCCCACACGTATCCTGACTAAATTGCTGATTAAGTAGCCCCACACAGATCCTGACTAAAATGCTGATTGAGTAATACCCTAAGTAAGAAGAACATCTGGTAGCCTTTCCGTTGAGATAAGCACCTGTGAGTAGGAATAGCTTGTGGTTTTACTGAAGCAACCCTTCCATGAATAGACCCCTGGAAATCTTTTACTTCCCTGTTTTGCATGTACAAGAACCCTGAGCTTGCCTGCAATAAACGAGACTTGAGCAGACAATTTGCCTTGTCTCCATTTCTTGTGTCCCCTGCCACCCTTCTTTTCTTCCAGGCCTCCAGCCCCCATTGATGTCCCGCTGGACGGAACAATTGCCCATATGTAGTTCTGAGTTGTAATTCCAGGATGAAAAGGAACACCAGCATTTGTGGTCACAGGGGAGCAAGGGCTCTAGTCACAGTTCCAGGGTGGAGAAGAGTGCTTATGGTCACCTACAAGGGAGCAGAGGCCCTAATCTCAGTTCCAAGGCAGAAAGGAACTCGGGCACTTTTGACTGCAGGAGAACAGAAGATCTGGTCAAAGTTATAGGGCCAAGAGGAGTGCCAGTTACAGGAGTAAGACAAGGTCCCATTTCTAGCTAAAGACCAGAGCGCAGGCCAGGAGAACAGAGAACAGACTTCTCCTTGGATCATATCACCTTGCAAGTACAGAATACTTATAGGCACCGAATTGGCAGTACAGAAGCCTGAAGTTTGGGATAGTGCCCCTCTATCCCAGGAGCAGAGCCCTACCTTAATATAAAATTACAAGTCAATTAACAGTTTGGAAAAGTTAGCAAGCTACAACAAAAGAAACTGACTATAAAAAGCTACTAGGCTGATAGGGAGGATCAAGACACATAAAAGACATTGCTATCAAACAACTACATGCGCAACCTCAAAGAAAATTTCAAATTGGATATGAGCCCATCAAGAATTCTTTTAAGAGGGGTGCAGCCAAGATGGCAGAGTAGAAGCACAACCTTCCTGAGGCTCAGGCTTCCACCCTCCCTAATCCATGTAAAAAGGGGATTCTAAACAAACTTTGGAGCTGCAGAACCCACAAAATGATACAGAGAAGCTAACCTCCCGCAGGTAGGAATCCAGCACAGCCCTCTGGGAGCTAAGCCGAGCCCCACACCGAGGCTTCAGCCCCAGGGTGGGCCTGACCAGCCGCCAGCCAGAGGGACTCCAGATCAGCAGCAGCTGTGGGCATTTCCAGATTTATCAACACATAGATGTGAAGGACAAAGTGAGAGGTCAGTGCAATCTGGACTTTGGAACCAGTAAGTGGGAGTGTGTGGCTTTTACCCCCAGGGCAAAAAGCTGCTGAGACACTGGCACAGCCAGCCAGCACCATGTGTGAGCTTCAGCTCCTGGCCTGCAGAGTGTAGGGGGACCAAGCACCAGTCTGAGGGGTAATTGCTCTTGCTTTAACCTGCTTGGATCTGGATTGCAGTCTAAGGTGGAGGTTCTGGGGTGTGTGTCCAGCTTGCCAGAGCATGTGGAGACCTCAGAGAGGGCACCTATCTAATACCTCTGGCAGCTGAGAAAACCCCAGTGTTTGGGATGAAAGCTCCCCTGTCTGGTGGCAGAGTCCTACTGTGGCAAAAAGTCCTACTGTGACAAAAAAGTCAAGTGACTGAGGGGCGACATGACCAGGCAAAGAAAACAAAGCACAGAAGATTCCAACATTAGACTCCAGTTTTGGGGACAAAAAGGAGCAAAGCATGAAACAGGAGGAAAACAGTGAAGTCAGAACTCCTGCACCAAAAGCTTCAAAGAAAAATACAAGCTGGTTACAGGCCATAGAGGACCTTAAGAAGCAGATAAGAGAAGTGGAGGAAAAATTGGGAAGAGAAATGAGAACAATGCAAGAAAATTACAAAATTAGAGTCAACAGCCTGACTGAGGAAAATAATACCTTAAAAAACAGACTGACTCAAATGGCAAAGGAGGCTCAAAAAGGCAATGAGGAGAAGAATGCCTTAAAAAGCTGAATTTGCCAGATGGAAAAAGAATTTCAAAAGCTCAATGAGGAGAATCATTGCTTCAAAATTAGATTGGAGCAAATGGAAGCTAATGACTTTATGAGAAATCAAGATGCTGTTAAAAAGATCCAAACAAATGAAAGAATAGAAGGCAATGTGAAATAAAGCATTAAAAAAAAGTAAAAAAAAGAATTCTTTTAAGAGCTCAAAGTGGATTTTTTTTATTTTTCAACTGCTTTATTAACTTCTGATTTACATCATTCATTTCCATCAGATTTTGAGTTACACATTTTCTCCTCATTTTTCCCCTACCCACCACCCCAAAATAGCAGTCCCACAGTATATCCCCTCCTCCAATCTGCTCTCTCTCATATCTTCTCTCATATCTACTTTGACTTTTCCAGTAGGGCATGATGGATCTCTATGCCCCAGTGCCTGTATATCTTATTTCCCAATTACATGTAAAATAGTATTATTAATAGTATATATATTTAAACATTTGATTTTAAAACTTTGAATTCCAGATTCATCCCCTTCCTCCCTTGTCACCCACCCTTACTGGAAAGATAAGCAGTTCAGTATAGGTTGTACATGTGTAGCTTATGCAAAACATTAACGTAGTTGATATATTGTAAAAGACGGACTATATTTCCCTCACTCCTATCCCACATTCCACTAGTTCTATTCTCTACTTTGATCCCATCCCTTTTCAAAAGTGGGTGCTTCCAACTTCCCTCCCCACCAGCCTGCCCTCCCTTCCATCATCCCTCCTCTCATCCCCTTCCCCCCTACTCTCCTGTAGGGTGAGATACCCTATTTAGTGTGTAATTTCATTCCCTCCCTGAGCCAAATTCAATGAGAATAAGGTTGACCCATTCCCTTTTGCCTTCCTATTCTTCCCCTCTGTTGTAACCATTTTCCCTTGCCTCTTCTTTATGAGATAGTTTACCCCATTCTGTCTCTCCCCATCTCCTCTCATTATATTCCTCTCTCAACTCTTAATTTCACCTTTTAAGTATCATCCCTTCCTATTAAATTGGTCCTGTGCCCTCTATCTATGTCTACCTATAAACATATATACACACATTCGCATATATATTCATACGTCCATATAACCTCCGATATAGACATATATATATATATATATATATTCCCTTCAACTATTTTCATACTGAGAAAAGTTTCACCAGTTACAATTATCATTTTTCCATGTAGGAATATTAATAGTTCCACTTTGATAAGTTCCTTATGGTTTCTTTTCCCTGTTTACCTTCTCATGCTTCTCTTGCTTCTTGTATCTGGACGTCAAATTTTCTATTCAATTCTGTTTTTTTCATTAAGAATGCTTGAAAGTCCTATATTCCACTGAATGACCATATTTTCCCCTGAAACATGATGTTCGGTTTTGCTGGGTAGGTGACTCTTGGTTTTAATCCCAGCTCCTTTGACCTCCAGAATATCATATTCCAAGCCCTTTGATCCCTCAGTGTAGAAGCTGCCAGATCCCGCGTTATCCTGATTGTGTTTCCACAATATTCAAATTGTTTCTTCCTGGCTGCTGGTAATATCCTCTCCTTGATCTGTTAATTTCAGAACCAGGATGTAATATTCCCAGGAGTTTTCTTTTTGGGATCTTTTTCAGGAGGTGATCGGTGGATTCTTTCAAGCTCTATTTTGACCTCTGCTTCTAAAACATCAGGGCAGTTTTCCTTGAGAATTTCTTGGAGGATGATTTCCAGGTTCTTTCTTTGATCATGGTTTTCAGGTAGTCCAATAATTTTTAAATGTTCTCTCCTGGATCTATTTTCCAGGTCAGTGGTTTTTCCCATGAGATATTTCACCTTGCCTTCTATTCTTTCATTTGTTTGGATCTCTTTAACAGCATCTTGATTTCTCATAAAGTCATTAGCTTCCATTTGCTCCAATCTAATTATGAAGCAATGATTCTCCTGATTGAGGTTTTGAGATTCTTTTTCATCTGGCAACTTTAAAATTACAACCTTAGTCCATGGGATAATGATTTAAAATTGCATTTACATTGTTGTTTCCTCTCCTACTCAAATTTGATCGTTATTAATTAACATCTATCTTCTTAAAAATACTACCTCATACTTTCTCCACATACTTAAACTGTCTGAAACTGACACACAAAGGTATGCAGAGCAACTATCTAGAGACAGGAGGGGCTTGGAGAACCCCCATTTGTCCCCAAACTTCCTTATCTGCCTTCCACATTTCCAACCAAACCTTTATCTTACAAACCTCTGATCCCCATTGCTAACAACAGTGTTTTGTACTGAAAACCCAGTTTAAACAAATCACAGAGGTTAATGGCTAGCCTCATAAGTTGATGAATTTATGTATCTAATCATCCCCATAGCATTATGAAAGAATGTCCTTATCTTTGATTGATAACAGCAAAATTTCATACACTTGCATTATGCCCAACTTTCCATTGATTACTAATTTTGATTACAGAGACCTTCCACAAAGAGAATAACATCCACCTTATAGCCAGTCTCCATGTATTAACAATATAGAACCACATACTCCCTTAGTAATTTGTGGCATTTCTCTCACATACTGATTTGACTCAGACAACCATACCCAAATTCAAATTCAAAACAAAATTAGTTATGATCCCAAATAGCCTTTTACCTTAATCATCAAGTTTCCCTTATTACAACTTAGAATTAATTATTTTACTCTCATTGAATTGCAATAAGCAATAATTACCAGGACTCACACAGGTAAAAGATTCCCTGTAAGATCTTTCCCTTCTCAAATTTGATTTGTCCTGGTGTAAAAGCCAATTGACGAAAATCCTTTCTATCTATTGTACATGAACTTGCTGCTCTTTAGCAAGTCTAATCCATTATTTAGGAACTTCATAACTAAAACAAGCTCCTCTCCCAGGGCTGATGACCTTGCCCACACAGATAACTTCCAGGGGCCTTGGTTAGTTTATAAAATAAGGAGAACTGATATGGACCCCAGGGAGGGGCTGATCCTAAAGCCCCTCCCTGCCTACCCCATACATTCAGGAGGACTGTTCTAAATGAGCAGAACTACTCCATATACTGTTTTTCACCTAATTACTCTTTTTCCATAACAATCTTTAGCTTTAACATTAAAATAGTAACCCACAGTTTCATCAAATCACTCTAAGTATAACACAGCAATTAACTCAAGATTTTTTGGATCATGTAAACATTATAGATCTAACAGGCAGGCTTCTCTACCTGCAGTCCCTCTTCCATGCTTCCTTTTTCCTTGACCAAGGGACTGGGAAAAGGGAATGATGGAATTGCTTCTCCCATCCTGTTCTCAGTTTTTCCCCATAAAACCTCTGAAAAGTACTTCACTATTCTGAAATTTCTGCATAAGCATAACTCTCCAAATATCAGGTTCTCACCTAGCCTTCCTGCCAGGAGACCCAGACTGCTTTCTTAATACCCTTTTGTTTGTTTTCTTGCAGATAAGGCACTCTTTTCAGATTTGTTTAGCAACTGTATATATTCTTATACATTCATACTTCCTTAAAGCTAGGCCACACATTGCTTGTACTCCCCAATGACCTTCTTGATATACAAATTCACAAAATTTCCCTCATGATTTGTTGACTAACCATTTCTCTCCCCTCAAGCAATAACCAATGGCCTTGCTCAGTTTTAATCTCCCCAAACTTAATCAAATCTTTCTTTTCAGTTTCTGTGAACACAGGGATTTCTTTAGTCTTAAGGAACTAGGGAATTAACACATATGAATTAACTTCATATGACAAGGCAACCTCCTTCACTCTCTTTTTTTTTTTTTTTTTTGCCTTTTGAAGGGCAACTGGGGTTAAGACATTTTCCGGGGAAAGTTTCCAAGGAGTTTGAAATCATCTATTATAATAAGGTCAGCTTAAAATGTGCTGGTCCAATATTCTAACTGCTTCTTTTTGGCCCAGGCCAAAAGGAAGCCTAAGGAATTTAAATCAAAGCTGACAAGCAGAGGCCTTGGGATCTTAATAACTAATTGAATAGTAATAATTACAAATCACAGTAATCTATATCTTTATCTTTACCATAGTCAATACCCACCCCCACTCAATCCTGAAAGGCAGATAGACATAATTTCTTCTATCTTTCCATCACTTTGTCCATTGCATAACAAATCAGGCCACAAATTTTCAGTTTCAGCCTTTCCCCTTGAAACAAAAACTTCCTTTCAACATGCCTAAATCATCTGATGCTAGCACAAGAGCACAAAGCCCAGGATGCAGGTCAGGGAGAATGCTTTAGAACACTGTTGCCCAGACCACCCCCATGAATCCCCAAACAGAAATTTTTCTTACCTTTCATATTTTCACTCAAACCTTTATTTCTGTTTCCCCATCTTTCAAACCCATTACTCAGACTATCTATACTTTCCTTTACATTCCAAATAAAATATTAAAAATCATTCCTCAATTTTGTGCTGCTTTCCTGCACCTTAAAACCTAGAGGGAGCTAAATGCTTAACAATTTACATACCCAAAGAGCCACATTTCTTCCTCCCCACTGCACCTCCTTCTCTGAGAGGCTTGCAGAAAGTTCCAATCTACAAGTTTTACTTTCCAACCCCAGTCCTAATCATCTTTTTAACATCCCCAGTACCTTGAATTGGGATGGGGGAAGCAAGTGGCTGAGGAGTAAATGGGCCTCTTACTCCCTTCCAAACATCTCATTTCTTCCAGATTTTCACTTTTGCTTCCTCCTTTCCCCTGTTAGAAATCTCCACTCAAACTGTCCCAGATACTTTAAATGAGAGATTTTTTTCCCTTATCCTATCCTGCAAAACTTCCACAATCTGAATTAATTAAAACCAAACTGGTGTAAGTGTTGTTAAGTAGCACAAATATATTTTCAAGTATTAGAACAAACTTAATTCCCAGTTATAGGATCGTCAGATATTAATGTTCCCCAGATTTAAATTAGCCTTCATAATAATTTATCCAACACCTTTCTTATTTTATCCTTAGACATAATTTTTTTTTCTGAACCCCACATAAATGTGAGAGTTTATAAACCTCCCAATTAACACACATTAACATATAGCTTGAAATTATACCCCTAAATTTAAGGTTTCTCATTTACTTCATAAAAATTCTGACCTATCTTAAAAATCAGTTAAGAGTAACATATCTCACTTAAAATACTACCAGAATTAATTTAATTACCCTTGGTTGTGTCCTATCATGCTAGGTGAGGCAGGAAATGGTTAAATGCTGGTCAGCCTGCCTTTCTTTGATCTGAGAGGAACAGATTCCTCCTCCCTTTTCTTTCTTATCTTACACACTCAAAACTTGGCCAGAGTTTAGAACGTATAGAGAGAAAGAAGATTTTTCTTTCCAACAAAGTTTCCAAAAATTCCCAAACCTTTTACACTGTTAATCTAAACCATACACATAGACACTCGTTTTGCACAGAAACACACAGATCACATACAAAGTCCCAAGCCTTTTCTTTTTAGGAAATAAACCAATGTAGATTAGACAGAATTAGAAATTTAGACTTTTCAAGCCAATTTCAGTTGCTCATTTTCTTTTTATCCTTACCTCTATTTCCTTCGAGTGTCCTCCCAATTTCCCCTTTCTCCCCAGGGGACTCTCTGGAGGAATGTTTTCCCGGGGATTCCTTCCTCCCCCCCCCCCCCTCCCGCCTAAATCCTGACTACTCCTCCATCTGCAATTCTAATTAAAGCTGGTTGTAAGTTAAAGCCAACCACTCAGATTCCCTTCAGATGGCTCCTGGGGACTTCCCAATCAACAAAGGATAAAGGATGCCACCTTACTCACTTTTGTTTGGTATATCATCTTGCATGATCTGTTGATTGACTCCCCCAATTCTTCTGGACTTCTGCCCATGGTCTGATATTGTGAGGTCAGGAGGGGGTAGATTCAACCTAGAGGGACCATTGAAAACAATGGGAGCACTCTTCCCTTTGTATCTTATCTCACCCCAACTGAATCTGCAAATTAGGGGCCTCACTTTGGGTGCCACTTGTTGGAAATGCAAACATGATTGATACAAAAAAATCTAGATATCAAAAGAAGTTTACCAAGGATAAATCCAGAGGAATTGAACACCTCTGGTCAGAAGTACACTCTGCCCTTCTTTTGGAAGCAGGACTGGGGAATACAAAAGCAACTTCAGAGGATGGATTGGTTCATTCTCTTCTGGGTACACCTCTCCCATTATCATACATTATCATTCATTATTGCTAATGAGGCTCTAATTCTCTGCTGGGCATGTTAGATAATATACATAATACATGAGGTTCATTAAGCAAGTGCAGTAATAACCCTGGAATACTGACCCCTCACTGGCTTAGCACAGATCTGTCCTTATCTTGGGCTGAGGGTCCCAAGGCTGCTGTCTGCTTTCTGATTGGTCAGATCCACTTGCTGTTTGCTAACTTCTTTTATCTTACTTTACTAATATCTAGCAATTCTATGGAAATTTAACCTCCCTACTGTTTCTCACAATGTATTATCAGTAGTTTTTACTTCAGTAATTTTTGTAGTCCTGAGGAAACTTAACCCTTTCCTTTCTCTCACATGACCTTTTCAATCTATCATCTACTACAATACTTTGATAGATCTGTGATATCACTAATTTGATTATTTCCTTCAATAATGCAATTTACAAAATTGTCATGCCCTCTTATATTCTGTGCCTTTTGTCCATGTTCTCTCATAAATCCACTACAGGAATTCCAACCAATATGCTATATTGGCAAACAAAGAAATAGCTTGTTTCAAGCTATTCAAGTGCCTTGGAGACTCACCTTTGATTGTATCAAGTCTTTGTTGGAAACAGTATACATTGTGTTGCCCATAATAGGCCTAAGGGAGTTTAGAGACCTTTCCTGCCCTTAATAGGCTTAATGTAACCTTAATGTCACATGGAACCCTTGGTGGGAGGAGCTTGTCAAAAGAGTGGAACAGGAAGGGCAGAATAGGAAAGACCAGAGTAGAGAAAAGCTCAAGCAAGAGCTGGGACCAAGGAGAACTGAGACGAAGAATGTTTTGTGATGGTCTGTCTGTTCTGTTTGCACTGATGTTATTTTGTCAGAATGAAGCATTCTGTCTGTTGAAAGAGGACTTTACCAGAAGCCCAGAAAGAGGACTTTACAGCTGCTTACAGAAGTCCTGGGACTTTATTGCTGATTTGTGTTTGATTTCTCAGACAGAAGCTTTATCTGTTGGTTTGTATTACTTTGTCATATAGAAAGTGAATTGAGATGGTAATGCTGGTGAGGTGTGTAAATATTGTTGTAGCTCTGTTAAGTTTAACAGGTATAAATATAGCTGTAGCTGTTAAGCTTAATGTATGTAAATATTGTGGTAGCTCTGTTAAGCTTAATGTGTGTAAATATTGTGGTAGCTCCATTAAGTCTTGTCTTCCTAGAAACAGAAACTTCGAAGATATAAGCTGAGGTGTTAAACAGGAGTGAAGAGCTGCCTACGTGTGAGTCCAGGTAATAGCTGGGAGAACTGCCTACCTGTGAATCCAGGCAAGAGCTGGGATCATTGATCAGCCTGTGGAAGAGGAACAGTGGGGTTTGGAAGTCAGTCTCGAGTTAAGACGACTTTACTTGGGTACACTGCATTGACTGATGAGATTGTGACTTATTGTGACCTAGGGGTGGATGGTGTTTGTACTTTCTGCTGTCTCTTAAGGATGGTTGAAAGTCAGCCTCTAGTTAAGATGAAAGAAGACTTTACTTTCATACTCTATATTGATCGAGGAGATTGTGACTTACTGAATGATATGTTTTGTCTAAGACTATGTGGCCACCTTAGTAATAATGTGTAATGTTATATTGTTGTGAATGTTGTGCTTCAGTTTATTGTTGAATAAATAGAGAGTTCACTATACTATGCAATTAGATCCTTAAAGTTATTCACAGCAGTAGTCCTTAGGAGAGCTGCTCATGATTGGCTTTATACATGTAGGAAGTTAATTATTGATATAGTAGTAAAAGTCTTCAGGAGTGGACCTGACTCTGCCTTTTCCCTGCTAAAAAGGTTTCAATGACTTCATATTGCTTCAATGAAAAAATTTTAAATGCTTAGCTTGGCATTTCATGCCCTACACATTTGTCTCTGGTTTCGAGAAATGGAAAACATTTGTCATGAACTTGCTTCCAACAAATTACCTATAGAACAAGAATAAGCTACAAGTGTTCCAAAGCAAACCCAAGAGAGGAGAGTAGTTAGGGAGACCAGAGTTCTGATGTCTAGAACCATGGAAAGACAGGTAGTCATCCATACCACCAGAGTTAAGGATTCTCACTGTCATACTCTCTTCATGACCTTAGCTGAATACTTCTCCTTTCTCTCTACATTCACCCTGCCCAAAGGCTTAGAAGTTTTTCTAAGCTAGCTGTTTCTTATGCAGTACTCATTAAACAACAATAATTACTTAATAACTGTTTGTGTTGATTGGCAGAGAAGTCAAAAGTGTACAGTTCCTCAGAGAACCTGATTACTCCCCTGTGGAGTAATGGAGACAATGTCACTTCTCCTGAGCATGACATTTTAATCACTGGTCCCAGAGGTAATGAGCTCAGAGAATCCTGACCCTTTAAATATGACTGGGTTCCTCCCTCCTTTTGTCCGTCTTCGTACATGTTCACAATACTGCAGCCCAGCCCATATCTGCCTAAGCATCAGAGATGCATGGTGAATAATTCTTTATGTTTATTGTGTGGAGGCATTCAACCAACAAATTCTTGCTAAGGGTTTTCTTATCTTTTCTGAGGACCAAGAAGTTCAGAAAATGCCTTGGTTCATTTTATTTCTCTCTGAAGCTTCAAGAATTCCCAACCCGAATGATCCAAGGGGAACTGGGTTAAGGCATCTTAATTACTTTTTACTATCTTTAAGAAGGGACTTTTATTCTAAGCTCCATACTCCATTTTTGATCACATTTTAATTCTATGTATGTTCATGTGCAGTTCATGTATGTTTTCTTCTTTCATTTAACTTAGCTGAATTTATTTCCTTTCTTTGGGGTGTCTTCTGTCTCCAATGAGAGTGTTATAATAGAAGTTATTAAAAACAAGTTGTTAATGCCGCATAATTATGTGGTTGAATGGATCTTATTTTCATATTTGTCTGTGAACTAAAGTTGTGACAATAGAATGAATATGTAGTGAAATTCTGTATGTTTCATATATTTACATGTTGTTGAAGAGGACCATGATATCAGGGAAGTGATGCTATGACATGCAAGTGAACTGGATTTAAATGAGGGAGGTTTGTGCAAAGTCACCAGTCTCACTTCTCACTTTCTCCTCTAGAGCCATCTGGGTCCAAGGGCCAAACATAGATCAGGAAGATTGGAGATGGTCCTGGATGCAGTGGGAAACCTTGACCTTAAGCTAAGGTCTTTAACAGGTCTTAGCTTGACTGAGGCAATGTCCAATCAGCAAATGTCCAATCAGCTAGGTAAGAAATGAGACAGAGAAAGGACTTTTTACGTAGTCAAAAAAATAAATCTAAGAGGAAAACACCCTCAGGGTTTCTGGCCAAAACAGAAACAATTTCTATTTACATTCACCCTGAGTGCATCAGGGCCCAAATAATGACCAAATAGGGCTTGATCTGGGCCCCATTACTGGCATCAATGAGATCCAGAGTGATTTGGGTTTAAGGTTTGGTCCTTGAGAAAAAAGATTTCAGCAACCAAGATTTATATTACCTTTGGGCTGAGTACATGCAAGTAAGGGCATAATATCCTATGTGGACAGAGGGAAGGGAAAGAAAAGAAGAAAAGGGGGAAGGAAGGAAGGAAGGAAGGAAGGAAGGAAGGAAGGAAGGAAGGA
>NW_027185782.1:3374580-3425592 GCF_028583685.1 Petaurus breviceps papuanus | reverse complement strand
GAAGGAAGGAAGGAAGGAAGGAAGGAAGGAAGGAAGGAAGGAAGGAACAAAGGAAGGAAGAACCGAGATGACTGCAGAGGAGAAAGTGAGACTGATAACTTTGCACAGCCCTCCCTCACTTAAATCCAATTCACTTGCGTGTCATGGGATCACCTCCCTGATGTCATGGTTTGCTTCTGGAATGAAGGACAAACAGCTTCTGTGACTAGAAAAGGTAGTTGCCCTACTGAGGATCCAACTGGAACTGGCCAGTTGGGAAACCCAGCTCTCTCTCTCTCTCTCTCTCTCTCTCTCTCATTTACACTATTTTTTAATGGGAAAAGCTTGTGAAAAGGTAAGCATTGGGTACACCCTGCAATCTCAGTGACAAGAACAGGGAGATAGAATGTCTCCTTGGAGAGATATGAAAAGTAAAATCAGGCCAAAGGTCCATGTATAACATTGAAAGAAAAGAATAGCTACTATATACAATGATTTCATTTATGGAAAGAAACAAATTAAAGAGGTGATAGATAGTCCTCCTTTACTTGGTCCATGTTAGGTGAAGATCTAGGGCCATAGTTTTGCAAGGCCATTGAAACTTGGAGCTTGTCCAGAGGCAAAAGAGCAGGAAAGTGAGCTTGACTGGGAAGCCCTCATGCATGCTATATACATATGAAGTTAAAGAACTGGGGAATGTTTAATCAAATGAGATAGCTTAGGGGAGGGGAGGAGGAATTCAAAGACATCTGAGTATTTGGATGGCTCTTAATATACCTCATCGTATTAACAATTGTTGAATTTATACATTTTCCCAAAATCTTTTGACCCTGAACTTGGAGTCTTTCAACTATGTCAAGAATTCATCTTTGCTCAGTGGACTCAACAAATGAACCTTTCATAGGGAACCCTTGGAGGACTTTGGAGCTTCTGTAAGGAAAAAATAAACCAAGGTACATTTCTTTTTTTTTAAGCAATCAGGGTTAAGTAACTTGCTCAAGGTTACATGGCCAGGTGTTTCTGGGTGGGTGCTAAGTGTCTGAGCCCGGGATTCAATCTCCAGGTCTTCTCGACACTGGAGCCGGTGCTCTTATTCACTGTGCTACCTGGCCACCCCATCCAAGGTACATTTTGTACTTCTTGGTCCTTTGTAATGGTAAGAAAGCTTTTCATTACAATTTGTGGGCTTGAGTATCTGCAGAGAGGAAGTTTATATTGAACTACATAAACCAGAGGAAAAGAGAAACTGAAAAGTATAAATGGAATGTTTTCTACTTGAAGACAAGCCATAACAGCAGCAAAAAAGAGAAAGAGCATAAGACTAGAGGAGAGCAAAATAATATAATTTTTCTTCTCAGAGCAAAGGTGGCAAAAGAGGAGAAACATTAGCTTCTGCTCTTCAGTTGATGTGTATTTTAAAACTGCACAGTACATGCATAACCCCAGTTACACTACGCTTCCCAATATAGTAGCTTATTGTTGTGGCTTACCTTTTTCAGTATGGCTGCTCTTGCTTCATTACTTATCTACACAAACACATTAGATTTTAGCAGAGAGAAAGTTATGGCACACTAAGGCATCTGTTTTCAAAGATTCTACAAATCTTTATCGTACTATTGTTTGCTGTAGCAAATGAGATAGAGGAACACTAATAGACCTACTGGCAATTATATTTTGCCAAAGTTTGATCTGGAAATAAAAGAATGACCTCGCTTAGAATTTCTGGGACTAATTTCTTTTAAAATTCCTTAAATTTAAAATTTCTTTCTGGGGAAAGCTCACTTCCCTCAATATTAATTTAATTCATTCAGTTTTTCTGCAAAAATGCGGACAACTTCCATTTTCTTTTTTTTTTCTTTAAAAAATTTTTTTAATATTTGTTTTTAAAACATTGATTTCCAGATTCTTTCCCTTCTTCCCTCCTCACCCACCCCCACTGGGAAGAAAAGCAATTAAACATGGGTTGTACATGTGTAGTTATGCAAAATGTTTCCATAGTAGTTTTATTGTGAAAGGCTAACTATATACCCCTATTCTGCCCCACACTTATTTTATTTTCTCCTTTGACCCTATCCCTTTTCAAAAATTTTTGCATCTAACTACCCTTTCCCCCAATCTGCCCTCCCTTCTATCATCCCCCCTCTTATCCCCTTCCCTCCTACTTTCCTGTAGGGTAAGATACCCAATTGAGTATGTATGTGATTCCTTCCTTAAGCCAAATCCAGTGAGAGTAAGGTTGACCCATTCCCTTTCACCTTCCTGCTTTTCCCCTCCATTGTAACAGTTTTCTCTTGCCTCTTTTATGAGATAATTTACTCTATTCTATCTCTCTCTTTCTCCCAATATATTCCTCTCACCTCTTAATTTTATTTTTTAGATATCATCCCTTCCTATTAAACTCATTCCATGACCTCTGTCCATGTATACACGTACACACATATACACACACTCACATATATTTTATATACACATACACCTTTTTATACATACATGTATGTATGTATGCATGCATATGCATATATATGTATATATATATACACATACACACAGATATTCCCTTCAACTATCCTCATACTGAGAAAAAGTCTCATGAGTTACAATTATCGTTTTTCCATGTAGGAATGTAAATAGTTCAACTTTAATAAGTTCCTTATGATTTCCTTTCCCTGTTTAATTTCTCATGCTTCTCTTGCTTCTTGTATTTGAAAGTCAAATTTTCTGTTCAGCTCTGGTTTTTTTTTTTTTTTCATCAAGAATGCTTGAAAGTCCTCTATTTCATTGAATGACCATATTTTCCCCTGAAGCATTATACTCAGTTTTGCTGGGTAGGTGATTCTTGGTTTTAATCCTAGCTCCTTTGACCTCTGGAATATCATATTCCAAGCCCTTCACTTGTGTTATCCTGATTGTGTTTCCACAATATTCAAATTGTTTCTTCTTGGCTTCTTGCAATATTTTCTCCTTGATCTGGGAACTCCGGAACCTGGATATAATATTCCTAGGAGTTTTCTTTTTGGGATCTTTTCAAGAGGCAATTGGTGAATTCTTTAAATTTTTATTTTGCCCTCTGGTTCTAAAATATCAGGGCAATTTTCCTTGAGAATTTCTTGAGGGATGATTTCTAGGTTCTTTTTTTGATCATGGCTTTCAGGTAGTCCAATAATTTTAAAATTATCTCTGCTGGGTCTATTTTCCAGGTCAGTGTTTTTTTTTTTTCCCCAATAAGATATTTCACATTGCCTTCTATTTTTTCATTTGTTTGGATCTGTTTCCTTTTGGAGGACAACTGGGGTTAAGTAACTTGCCCAAGGTTACACAGCTAGTTTTTTTGTGTGGGTGTCAAGTGTCTGAGAATGGAACTGAACTCGGGTCCTCCTGACTCTGGGGCCAGCACTTTACTCACTGCACCACCTAGCCACCCCTCTCTTACTGCATTTTCAAAATTTTTCTTGAGTTCCTCCATGGTCTACAATCAATTCATATTTTTCTTGGAAGGTTTTGATGCAAGAGTTTTGACTTTGTTGTCTTCTTCTCATTTTATGTTTTGATAATCTTTGTCCCCAAAAAAGGATTCTATAGACTGATTGTGCTTCTTCTGTTTGCTTATCTTGCCAGCCAATTACTTGACTTTTGAACTCCTTGCCATGGTAGAACTATGCTTCCAGAGTGGAGAGGGCTTTGTCCCAAATTGCTGGTGTTTTAGCAGTTGTCAGAGCTGTTGTCAGAGCTATGAGGAGTGCTTTCTATCTACAGCCACCACAAGCTCTGGCACACTAGTGTTCCTCACCCCAGGACCACCACCCAAGACTGTGACCCAGACTCAAGCAGGTCAAAGCAAGAGTGATTAATCTTTGAATGGTCACTTTGTTCCCCTACAATCTGCAGGCCAGGAGCTCCAGTGGCAGCCATGTGGCAGCAGCTGAAGCCAACACACTTGCGCCATTTCTACCAGGGCCAGGAGCAGGGACTGGACTGTGCTATTCTCTCACCCAGTTCCAACCAAGTTCTCTACTGACCTTTTACTTTCTCTTTGGTGTTTATGTTTTGGGAAGTCTGGAAACCACCATAGCTGCCAGTGGTTCACTCTCCTGAAGTCTTCTCTGGCTGGTCTGTACTACTGGTCAGGGCTGCCCTGGGTCTGGATCCTCGTGGCTCACTAGGGACTGCTCTCTGCTCTCAGTTGGCCAACATTTCTGTTGGCCTCCCAGGTTGCCTTTAGTGGGAGATTTGTTTCTCTCTGCCACTTTGTGGGTTCTGTAGCTCTAAAATTTGTTTAGAGTCATATTTTCAGGTACTGGGGGTGGTTGGTGCAGGAGTTCAAGCAAGTTCCTGCTTTTACTCCGCAATCTTGACTCCATCCCCTTCCATTTTCTTTTTTTTTTTTTAAAGCAATCGGGGTTCAGTAACTTGCTCAAGGTTGCACGGACAGTTATTTCTGGGTGGGTGCTGAGTGTCTGAGCCCGGATTCGATCCCCAGGTCATCCCGACACTGGGGCCGGTGCTCTCACTCGCTGAGCCACCTGGCCGCCCCCTTCCATTTTCTTTTAATCTGCATGCTGCTGGCTCACTTTTCCCCATACTCTTCATCACCGTTCCTCTCTAAAGCTACTCACCTCTTCCACTGGATGGTCTACCATGCTTGCTCTATGGTAAATGAAACTCTCATTTTTAATTTTAAATATATATATTTTTTTCCTTTTTCACTCCTGTTATCTTCTGGCATTTCCTGTCACTTGACTGCTTCCTGATAATCCAGCCTCCAAGACCATCATTTGCAGAACTGATTGTGCTTTCCTTCACTAACCCTGACTCATTGAATGAGGTATAGAAGTTGGAATGTATCTTGTCTCCAATGCCACTTGCAAGTTCATCTTCTATCACTGGTCCTCAATGACTTCTGTTTTGTAAAGTCACTCTCCATTCCTAGCTAGCACTCAATCAAAATTTTGTTAACAGTGGTCTAGTGACCACATTTCTCCCCCCTTTTTTCCTCCAAGTTTAGGGCCTGATGCATAATAAATATCTTGTCCTTAACTCCTGTCCCCTAAGGGACATCAATATACATAATGATACTCCCTCAAACTCACTAACTTCCCAGTTCTTCAGTTTATTCACTTTCCATGATCTACTCATCCCCACCACATAAGCTACACATATAAATGATCATTTTCTTGAGCTTTTCATTGCTCTAAAGTATGTTTGCTGATTCCCTAGGATTTTCCAGATATTTTCAACATATCATGAGCATTATGAATGTCCTTATGTCCTTTTTACCTACCTTTGTCTTTAATTTTTTTCACTTCTCTTCTTGCAACTGCTAACATTTACAGAAATATAGTAAATAATAGCAGAGAGAGTGGGCATCCTTGACTTAACTGTTGGAAAGGCTTCTAGCATATTCCCAAAGTATATGATATTTCCTTTGGGTTTTAGATATTTAAGAATGATATTAAAATAAACATCCCTGTGCTGTATTATGTAGCTTCCATTACTTTAGCTTAATCTTTGAAAATGACCATTTTTCCACTGGATATCTTCCATTCATTCCCTATCCTTATTCTTATTTATTATTCTTTCCCCTTAACATTTTCAGTTATTAGTTATTTTTTATTTCCTGCTTTTATCTTTAATATAGTCTTCCCCACCTGACACCCCCACCTTGTTTTCTCTCTCATTTTGTTAAATAGACTCTTCTGTCTCCTCTTCTGTTGTCAAAAGTTTTTTTCTGAATCTACTAAGATGATCATGTCTTTATGGATATTTGGGTTTCTAATATGACTGATTATATTCTTTTCCTAGTGTTCAACTATCCCCAGCATAAATCCCACTTTGTCACATTGAATTATTTGTTGGATAAATCACTGTCATCTAATAGGATTTTGTTTAAAAATTTGAGTCAATAGTCATTAGTTATATTAGCTTATAGTTTTCCTTTTGTTTATATATTTGTACAGCATTTGTCTCATTAAAAGATTCTGGCAGGGTGCTATCTTTCTTAACTTTTGAGAATAATTTGTGAAACATGGGCACTGATTTTTTTTCTAAGAATTTGATAGAATTCTTCCGTGAATCTACCAAGACTAAGTAGTTTTTTCTTTGATAGATATTTTACAGCTAAATTTATTTCTTTTTCTGAGATTGGATTATTAAAATCTCTATCTGGTCTTCTAATAGTTTGGGTATTTTATATTTTTGAAAGTACTCCTCTATTTCTTTTGTGTTTTCAGTTTTGTTAGCCTAAAATTCTGTATAATATACTGACTGTTCTTTGTATTTTTTCCCTGGATTTGCTATGATTTCCCTTGGCTCACTTCCTAATTTATTGCTTTAATTTTTACCTTATTCTTTAGGTATATAAATTTTATTAGTCTTTATGAAGAGACAACTTTTAGTTGGATTTATCATGACTTTGTTTTTTCATTTCTGATACATTGTTTCTCCTTTACTTTTTAATATCTCTGTTTTGGGGATTATTTTAGACATATGTTTACTAGTATTCATATTTAATTCATTAATACTCTCTTTTCCTGTTTTTTTTTTAGATATGTTTGTAGGAATATGATTTTTCTCCTGAGGACAAATTTAGCTTTCTACTAGAAATTTTAGTGTTTTACTTCAAAATTATTCTTTGTTTTCATATCTTTATTCATAGTTTCTAGGATTTTTTTCTTTACCTTTTCATTATTTATGAATCCATTATTAAATATCCATTTGAAACTGTGTTTTTTTTGTGGTCCCTGAAACAATGACTATTTTAGTTGTGTTATGCTACAGAAAGAATGTATCAGCTATTTTTTACATTTATTTGCATTATCTATATGACCTAATATATGATAAATTTTTGAAAAAGTTCCTTATGGTGCCAAGAAATTTGAAGATTTTTTTGTAATCCTGGTTAGAAGATTCCATAAATCTTTCAGCTCTAATTTCTCTAGCAATTTGTTGAGTTCCATATTTAAAATTTTTTTTCTGCTAAACTTATCCAAAACTGAAAGATGGATGTTGAATTCTCTTGTCACTATTATTTTATTGTCTCTGTTTCCTAAAGAATTTGGAACATGTAAGTTTATTATTGTAGATACCTGTTGTCTATGGTTCCTTTCAGTACAATGTAATCATCTTGTTCATCTCTTGCTTTTTAAATCTTTCTTTTTGCTTTGTGAAATACTGTGATTACAATTCCTGTTTTTATAAAATCACTTGATGAATAGTAGATGGTCTGATCCCATCAGTTTTATTCTGTGTATGAATTTTTAAATGTGTTTCTCATAATTAACAGATTGTTGGGTTTTCTTTTATTAAACAATCATTCTTTTTCATTATATTTAGATTTTTAATTCATTCACATTTAAAGTTGAAACTTAGATTTATCTTTTTTCATTTGTCTCTAATATTAGGTTGTTTTTCACTACTTTAAGACCTTTTTTTTTTGCTTTAACATAGTTTTATATTCCTTTTGTTACTTTAGCTTAATCTTTTTGAAAGTAGCTCTATTCCTACTGGCTCTCTCCCTGGCATTGACTATCTTGAATTCTTATTTGTTATCCTTTTTCCATTCAGGGCATAGAATCCCTTTGAGAGTTTTGCTTGTTAGTTCCTTTTTCTTTCCTGCTTTTATCTGGCTACATAATTCTTTCCCTCCCTTTTTTTCTCTCTTACTTACTAAAGTAGATTTCCTAGTTCTCTCTTCCCTTTCCACTAGTCCTGGCCATTTATTTAAATTTAATTTCTTTTTGCATCCCTTTCTGGAGAGAATTTCTTTTACTCTCTTTTCTGTCAAGTTTAGACCTTCATTAGAAGTTAATGCCACCTCTAATTATTTAGTTTCACTTTTCTGAACTCCTCATGCACTCAGAGTTTCCAAGATATCCATTCTAAACAGTCTTTCCTGAGTCCATGGTCTCTCACTCTTTCTGGTGCCAATTGCCCTCACTTCCTCTTTCAAGGTAGGACAAGAAGTCTTTTCAATTCCCAAATCTCCCAGACAACACTGAGCAATGGTGTCTAATTTTCTTCACAGAGCTTCTGTCTTCATCTGCAGGAGAATTCAACAGTCGCTCTCTCTAACTGTGAAAGCAAAGTCCCCTTCTTTCCCACTATCCTTTTCAGTCCTTTCTTCATCCTCCCCACCCACTTCCTTATAGATTCTTCTCTTCCTAGGAGACCACAGAGATGATCTTTTCCTCAGCACTATCAATCAATTTGACCCTGGCACATCACATTCCATCCACCTTCTATCCTACCACCTTCAGTGCATCCTCCCATTTTGTAATGTAGTCCAGCAAAACACACTGAGTTACCATTAGGCAGGGCATCACTATGTTCTGTCTATTATGCCCCAGGCCTACTTCTCTACCATAATCTCCACCAAACTTCTCCCAAAATATGGGTCTATACTGATAGATTTTTCTTCAGTAAGGAATTATACTAGATATCAAGCCCTTACTCCCAATTATTAATCTTCTCACCAATCCAGTTTAAAATAACAATATACATTTTTCATTCTTGGCTTAAACAGTAACAACATGGATCCTTGTCTATAATATAGAACATAAGTCTGTATACTCAAATGTGTATTTAACAAAACTTTTGTGCTCCACAAATTCCATGTGTGTCACAGTAGGTGCTTCTGAGGGAGAAGTAGAAGAGGAGGTAGAGGAGAAGACCAAGCATATTTTCAGAACTTGGTCCATGCATGCACAATTTCCACAAGATAAACAAATTTTCATAAGGCTGGGGGAGCCTTATTATAAGAATTCCACTAAAACATTTTACTGCATGAGTGTAATAGGTTAAACTGGCCCACAAGGTACTTTCTTTGGAATAAGCACAGGTATTCCAAGGTTGGTTTGAGTCACCTTGTGGAAGATTGGATATGAAGGATAAATTTTTCCTTTATATCATGGCTCATATTGGATGATGCTGGATAGTACCCTAATAGATTACTGAAACAGAAGAACTAATGACTCAGAGATTATTTAAAAGCAAGCTTTTGAATTGTTGGTCTTTTTTTTTCTTTCTTATTGGCTATAAATCTTGTGGGCTTTTTTGAGCCATTCCCAAGACTTAGATAAGAAAAGGGATAGGAATTCTAACTGTCACTTGACCTCCATGTGGCCATAAACACATGATCTTCTCTTCTTATGTGTGATTTTTTCCATGTTCTAAGGAAAATGAGTATCCCTAATTAAAATGTCCAGAAATAACAGTGACCTTGTGAGTCTGGGAATGTCCCAGATTCCTGTGCATCCTAGGAGCACCTGAGAGCATGTGATGCCTTTGCATCCAGAGAACACAAACTCGGTTCCAGCTGCAATCCTATATCACTATGTGTCTGTAGTATGATTCAGTTGGTTTCTTTACTATAGGAATGTGGTGTATGTGTGTAATAAATTAGGGGTGTTGTTTTATTTCCCTTATTTTCCACTTTTTTGCCCTGACAAAAGCATGAATTGTGCCTGTGGTTCCCATGATCCATTTGTTTTTTTTCAATTGGAAAATTCATTGGGTTCATAAGCTCAAACTTAAGAGTGACAACAAGGCTGTGATATCTCAAGTGTAGTAGAAAGATTAAATAAAGCAATGGAAAATATAAGTGAGCTGAAACTTGGACTTCTAAGAGCAAGGGGAGTCCCTCATCTCTTTCCTGAGAGCAAAAAGGTCAGATGGGGAATTGCAAGCATCTGGGTTGAAGCAGGTTAGAATCCTTGGCAAACCAGTCTAGACAATAATTTTATATTACATTATGCTTTTTCTACTGGGAATCAGATCAGGAATTGACTCTGCTATAGCATATGTCACTCAGTGGTTTAACATGTGGATATTATATATCAGATCAGGACTTATAAGAAAGGGGATTTAGCTGTCAAACTGAAGGAAGAGGATTCTAGAAAGACGAAATAAACTTTTTAAAGATCCTTTATCTTCAATATATCTTTTCAATAATCTTTTAAAATATTAATTAATTAATTTTTACCTTTCATCATTCACTTCTATAAGTTTTAAATTTTCTCTCCCCCCCTTCTTCCCTCCTTCCCTAAGACGACATGCAATATGATATGGCTCTACAATACATTCCTATTAAACACATTTTCACATTAATCATGTTGCATAGAAGAATTATATTGAATGAGAGAGACCACGAGAAAGAAAAAACAAAATGAAAAAGAAAATAGTCTGCTCAACTACATTCAGACTCCACAGTTCTTTCTCTGGATGTGGATGGCATTTTCCATTGTGAATTCTTTGGAATAATTTTAGGTCCTTGCTTTGCTGATAAGGGCTAACCCTATAAAAATCAGTCCTTGCATACTGTGGCTGTTGCTGTGTATAATGTTCTCCTGGTTCTGCTGCCCTTACTCAGCATAACTTTATGTAAGTCTCTCCAGGATTTTCTGAAGTCTGCTTGTTCATCATTTCTAATAGCACAATAGTATTCCATTATATTCATATGCCACAGTTTGTTCAGCCATTCCACAATTGATGGCCATCCCCTCAATTTCCAGTTCTTGGCCACAACAAAAAAAGCTGCTATAAATATTTTTCTACACATGGGTCCTTTCCCCATTTTTATGATCTCTTTGGGATATAGCCCTAGAGTCTTCAATATATTTTTTATGGAAATAAACTCTTCTGCAGAATTGCATGACAGGTATACTCCTTATTCCTTTAACACAACACATCTGTTTTATATAATAGTTTATATAGTTCTCCTGACCCTCCTCACTTCACTTGACTTTGTCTCTAAATTTGTGTTACATAGCCATTGTGCCCACATTGGTGAAGGTTTGGCAAACAGCTGGTTTTAATCCTTGTCCAAAGATTTTCATAATTCAAAGACAATACCTAAAGAACTAAGCAAATAAAGTATTGTTTTTTTTTTTTTACTTTATTGAGACGAACGGTTTTGCAAATAATATAGCAATAGGTGCAAAAAGATGATTTTTTAAATCCTCCCTTCCCCCCGCTCCCCACACAAGCTTAGAATTCATGTTCTTGCTACCCCAAAATGGGCTGTTTCAAGTATTGATGAATGAGAATTTATTTAAGGAAGATGCTTTATAATTCCTTTCTGTATGAAGTCCCATAGGCATGAGATTAAGATAGGAGAAATGGTTGGAGGCTCCTCCAATGGTTGTAGTCCTATTGTCTGACAGTCACACAGACTTTCTTTTTTTTTTTTCTAGGACAGTGTGACTCAGGGATTCTCTTCAAGACAAAGAGACCATGCTTCCTGGTAACATATGCTTTGGACTTGTCCTCCTCTTCCAGGCTGTAGTTGGAGTCTTAGCAAACTTGTCCCTCCTATCTATTTATTCTTTCAATTTCTTCACTAGCCATATTAGGAAGCCAGTAAATTTGATTATCACTCATCTGTTCTTGGCCAACATTATTATGCTTCTTAGCAAAGGAGGCCCAGAGACAGTCATAGCTTTCAGCGGGGAGAATTTCCTGAATGATGTTGGGTGTAAACTTGTCTTTTACTTTCACAAAGTATCCCAGGCACTTTCAATCTGTTTCACCTGCTACCTGTGTAACTTCCAGGCCATCATCATCAGCCCCCTTGGCTCCAGATGGGCAAAGTTTAAAGCCAGGGCCTCAGAGCATATCATCCCCTTCCTTATCTTCTGCTGCATCTTCAATCTATTGATGGAAATACCTGTAATATTGGGCTTAACCAGTCGAAGGGACTTAAACAATAGTATGTATGAGTATAATTTTATGCATTGTTCTGTTCAAAGGTATATAGCAGCTTACTCGATTTTGGTCACTCTCAGAAATATTGTCTGTTTGGGGCTCATCCTCTTGGCTGGTGGCAACATGGTGCTTCTGCTACACAGACACCACCAAAAAGTGCAGACCATTCATAGCATAAGTCTCTCAGCCAGAGACTTCCCTGAGGTCAAAGCCACCCAGACTATTTTGCAGCTGGTGAGCACCTTTGTCTTCTTTTACTTACTCTCTTCTATTTTGTTACTTTGCATCTCCTATTTTTATCAACACCGTTTCTGGATGATGCCCACTACTGCTTTTATCAATTTATGTTTTCCAACTGTCAGCCCCTTTGTACTGACACCCCCAGGAGCAAGAATATGTCCTGGTTTTTGTGCAAGGAAAAACAATCATCCTCACTGCTATACATCTTCACACAGCTGACAAAGTGATTTTCTGAAAGAACTGCTGTGACCATGTCAATCCTCTAATCAGTATTCTCAATGACTCTGTATTGCATCTAGGATCAAATGTATAATCCTTTGTTTAACTGTTTTAGACTTTTACACCTGCACCCAGTCCACAATCTGAGGTCTGAACAATTTAAAAATGTAGTGGAATATTTTGGCTACACTATATAAAGCACCCTATCTCTACTTATTATGGCTTTTAACTTGTTATCCTCATGGCTAGAATGGAATTACCAGAAATGCACCATTTGTGACTCTTGGAAATTTCAAGTCTATGAAAATCAGTGAATCTCTGAGGGTTTATACAAAACCCACAGGTAATGCAGTGCTCAAGGGAATAGATAGAGAGACAGACAGACAGATAGATAGATAGAATGATAGAAAAAAATGATATAAACCTATGTGTGTGCATATTCATAAATGTTCTGTTTTATCTTGACAAAAGTGAGAATACAAAATAGAAAAATATCTTAAAAAATATAAATTACCTGAACTAACCAAAGAACACATACAGATCTTAAATAATTAATTTTGATTAAAAAAATCAGAATTGACTATAAGGAAAAAATGACTATAATACCAATAGCTATAGCACAAATAACAGCAGCAATGTCCTTATGTATTTAACTGAATAGTCTATCAAAATGTAAATTTATTCTAATATCAATGACACTATTCCTAAAAATGATTAAGAATATATTCTACTGTTCTCTGTTAGTGGGAAAAATAGATTTCTTTCTTTTTTTTTTTTATAAGCAATCGGGGTTAAATAACTTGCTCAAGGTTACACGGCCAGTTATTTCTGGGTGTGGTGCTAAGTATCTGAGCCTGAATTTGATCCCCAGGTCATCCCGACACTGGAGCTGGTGCTCTTACTTGCTGAGCCACCTGGCCGCCCTGAAAAATAGATTTCTAATACCAAAACAATGGAAGCATGAAATGAAGTACAATTAGGGACTAATAAAATTAATGTGTCATTAATTTAATTTATTATGTATAATACATAATTACATACAATTTTTAAATTAAAAATTAATGCATTAATGTAAATTCAAAAATGTAAACATAATTCTCTCAAAAATAATACATAAATTCATCCTAGAAGTTGTTCATTATGAGTAACCACCCCAAATGGACTATTTGTGCCTGTTATAGGAATGTAAATTTTTAAGATTTTCCCTGCCCTGAGGTTAAGTGCACTTGGAGCCTGTGGTGGGAGGCTTGTTTTTCAGGAATGCCCACACCTTGGTGCTTTGTGATTGGGCAGTGGGTCAAGAAGGTTGTTACATTCTCTGAGCCAGGAGAAGGCTATATAAGCCCTGATGGGAGGCTTTGCTTTGAGGCTCATATTGAGAAGTATTGTGTGATTTGACCAGATGAGACTCTGGGCAGCTGTTGAGAGCCCCCTGGCTTTGAAAACCCTGATGTTGATGCTTCCCTCTCTGGTAACTATAATTTGGTTTGGATGTAATGGTTGGACAGTTTGGAAGCCTGTCTGCTTGATCTGTTTCTCTGTCTTGATAATTCTGTCTGTATACTCTGAAGTTTGGGGTGTTGACCTTTTCCCCCTGAACTAGGTAAACGATATATGTTTGATAGATTAAAGTAAGCTTGTTAACCCATTTTGAGTTGCTTTCCTTTAGAAAAGCAGATCTAAGAACTTGGGTTGGCAGCCACCCTGGGGATGCTGGGGTGCTTGCTGCTACAAATGGTGATGAGGATGGGATCTGCAGAGTAAAAGGAAAGTATGGGGGCTGGGATAATTGTTTTTACTAAATAATAAGTTCTTATCCCACTTATCAAATATACACTTATCAAATACAAGGTTAATTTGCTGTTGTAAATTGTATGTCTGCTCTATTTCATTGATTTACCTTTCTATTTCTTAGCTAGTACCACTTAGCTTTTATAATTATTGTATGACAATACACTTTAAGATCTGGTACTGCTAAACTTCCTTCTTTTAGCCCTTTTTCATTATTTCTTTTCATATTCTTGACTTTCTCTTTTCAATTGAATTTTTATTTTTCTAATTCAATATTTTTTTTGGCAATTTAATTGTAATGACATTAAATATATAAATTAGTTTGGATAAAATTCTTGTTTTTATTCTATTGGTCGTGCCTATCCATGAACAATTAATATTTCTCCAATTATGTAAATCTGATTTTATTTGTATAAAAAGGTTTTTGTAATTTGTTTATTTAGTTCCTGTATTCTTTTGGCAGGTGTATTCCCAGATATGTTATACTGTCTGTAGATATTTTAAATGGGATTTTTAAAAGCTATCTTTTCTTGTAATTTTATTTGGGATATATGGGAATGCTGATGATTTATATGAATTTACTTTATCTCCTGCTACTTTGCTAACCTTATTGTTTCAATTAACTTTTTAGTTGAGTTTTCAGGATTTTCTAAGGATATCATTATATTATCGACAAAAGAGTTTTTTTTATCACCTCATTCTTATTCTGATTCCTTCAATTTCTGTAAAAATAGGATATCAGGGCAGTTTTCCTCGATAATTTCTTGAAAGATGATGTCTAGGTTCTTTTTTTGATCATGGCTTTCAGGTAGTCTAATAATATTTGAATTTATCTCTCCTGGATCTATTTTCCAGGTCAGTGGCTTTTCCTACGAGAGATTTCACATTGTTTTCTATTTTTTCATTCTTTTGGTTCTGTTTTCTAACATCTTAATTTCTCATAAAGTCATTAGGTTCCATTTGGTCCATTCTAATTTTTTTTTCCAAAATTTTATTTTACAGTCAAACACCAGAACACAGATAAAGAATAGGAAAAGAAGCAAAAACATATCATAAATTTAAATATTGTAACTTAAATGCAAAGTTAGAAAGAAATAAAAGCATGCCATGTGCATAGCAGAACATGAGAGGATTTTAAATATGTAACAATAAATTTTCATTTCAAGAAAGCCTATATGATAAATAATACTTATTGAGTTGAGAATTGGCCATCTTTTTTTGCTTCCTTACGAATTTTCTTTTGTTCTCTGCTCTGCACTTTACTTTGTTTTTTTTCCCCCCTCACCCCCCCCAGAAGCCTACAGTAAAGTTTAGATTTGTTTCTCCATAACTATAGATATATACATACACATAAAAATACATATATACATACATAAATCTATAGACATATACATTCCCAAACTTATTCTACTCCTGATCTTTGTTTTTATGTATATGAATATCTCTTGTTTCCTATCCCTCCTGCCTCCTCTACTTTATTTTTACACACTATCTTGCCCTCCTATGACTTATCTACCCCCTTCCAAGGGTCCCTCCCCTATTCTCCCATTTCCATAAATCTAAACACCCTTCTATACTTCTATTTACCTATTCTCTCACCCACCCCTCTAAAGATCCTTCCCTTGTCCTCTCCCTCTCCCTATGCCCCTACCATTTTACTTCTTATGAATTTAGAAGACTTCTATACTCTTTTAAATACATTGTATTCTTCCCTCTTACACCCATTCCTGATGAAAGTAGGTTACCAGAACTACCAGCCCTCCTCCCCCTCTAATTCCTATGTATCAATTCTTCCTCTTGCACCTCATTTGTACAAAATAATTACTCTTTTTAGCTGTTCCTAAATGGTTTTATTTTTAAATTCATATCATGCTCAGGTTTTCCCCATTCTTTCTTATGAACTACCCAATTATTAATAAGAATCTTAGACATAAATTTTATGTTATTTATATATATTAAACAGTCTGTCCTTATGGATTCCTTATAATCAGTCTTTGCTATGTACTTATGTATTTATATTGGTTCTTGTATGTTGAATTGTCTATTAAGTTCAGGATTATTTTAATAAAGTCTTGAAAATCTGAGAGTTTATCAAATGTCCATTTTTTTCATTCAAGGTAATAGTTAACTTTTCAGGGCATGATATTTTTGGCCAGAGTCCCAGTTCTTTTGTTCTTCCATATGTTGTGTTCTAAGACCTGTGGTCCTTTAATGTTTCTGCTGCTAGGTCTTGTATAATTGTAATTGTGGCACCATCATATTTAAATTGTTTTGATCTTGATGGTTTTCATGTTTTTTACATGAGCTGGGTATTTCAAAATTTGACTATGATATTCCTATGAGTTTTCTTCATGGGATCTCTTTTAAGTGATGATTGGTGATTTTTTTTCTGTCTCTACTTTCTCCCTTTGTTCTAATGCTTCAGGACAATTTTTAAAAGTTATTTCTTGTATTATTGTATCAAGATTGTTTTTTGATCATAACTTTCAGTTAGTCCAATTATTTTTATATTTTCTCTTCTTGATTTATTTTCCAAATCTGTTGTTTTTCTTATAAGATGCTTCACTTTCTTTTCTATTTTTCATTTTTCATATTTTGTTTCATCATTTCTTGATCTCTTATAATTGCACTGGCTTCACTTTGCCCAGTTATAATTTTCAAGGTGTCATTTCCTTCCTTAAGATTCTGGATCTCCTTTCTTAGTTTGTAGACTTTTCTTTCATATCCTTTTTGTTTTTCTTGGATTATTATTTTTTTTTTAGTTTTTCCTCCATCTCTGTTATTTAATTTTTAAAGTCTTTTTAAAGGTGTTCTATAAATTCTTTTTGGTCAGATGACCATTTTACATTACTTTTGGGGGGTTTCTTTACTTCAATTTCTTTCTCTGAAGATGAACCCCGGTCATCTCTATTCTCATAATAGATTTCTATAGTTGCATGCTTTCTCCTTTGCCTGTGCATTTTTGTGGTGATAGCTTAGTTATTTGTAGTCACCTCTAGCCCTGGGATATGGGAAATGGTGCCTCTTGCCCCAGGTCTTCAGTTCTTCTCTCTACCCTGAAACCAAATCCAAACCTCCATCTTTCTCTAAGTGCCACAGTCAGGGACTTTCTACCCTACTGCTTCTGCACTCACTGGTCACGTGCTGGTTTGTTCTTGCCCCTGCTGCTCTTTGCAGCACAACTAGTTCTGGGTTCCTGGCCAGCAGAGGCTCCTTCAATCTTACTGGGCTCAAATGCCCAATGCCCTCACATCACAGGGGTAAAAGTTCTGGTGCCTAAGGCTGAGGCAGCCTCTCAAACCTACTAACCCCAGGGTTTGCTGCTTGTTTAAGAGGCTTGCCTTTTGCTGTTAAAATGGAACATAACCTGGAGGTTTTTACTCTTCATAGGGACCAAACCTTGTCCTAGGATTTTTCTTCTGATCTTCTCAAATTATTCCAGGAGGATCCACTTTATGCCCCTGTTCTTATTTATCTCCACCCACACTTTGCTCTCTCTAAGGTACTATTTTAACTCTTTTGTAGGAGAAGATCTTGAGTACTTGGAATATTCTGGCCTACTCTACCATCTTCCCAGAATCCTCTTCCATTCGAATTTTTAAGGAATTATTTTTCTCAGTTAGGTTTTGGATCTCCTTTTCCATTTAGCAAATTCTACTTTTTAAGGCATTTTTCTCTTCATTGATTTTTTGGACCTCTTTTGCCATTTGGGTTAGTCTATTTTTTAAGGTGTTATTTTCTTCAGTATTTTGGGGGGGGTCACCTTTAGCTAGCTGCTGACTTGTTTTTCATGATTTTTTTTACATCCCTCTCATTTCCCTTCGCAATTTTTCCTCTCCTCTTATTTGATTTTCAAAATCCTTTTTGAGCTTTTTGTGATCTGTGACCAATTCATATTTTTCTTGCAGGCTTTTGATGGAGGAGTTTTGATTTTGTTGTCTTCTTCTGGTTCTATGCTTTGATCTTCTTTTTCACCAAAGAAAGCTTAGTCTGATTTCTTTCCTTTGTTTGATCATTTTCACAGCCAATTACTTGACTTTTGAGCTCTTTGCTAAGGTAGAGCTCTGCTTCCAGAGTGTAGAGTGCTTTGTTTCAAATTTCTGGGGTTTCATGCAGCTGTTGTCAGAGCTACTTCTAGGCACCTGTAAATTTTCAGTTATTCTAAGGTGATATGATCAAAGGAGAGGAGTTTACCTCTCTCTTGGCCTGTGGTCTGGTCTGTGAGTGTCTACAAGCAGTCTTTTCTGCCTCAGAACTGTGAGAAGGACTCCTGCTCCACAGCCACCACAGGTCTGCCATGCCTGCACTCCTCCTCATTCCAGGATCACCACCCAAATCTGTGACTCAGATCCAAGCAAGGCAAAGCAAGAGAATAACATCTCAGCACCAGAAAAGAGATCCCTTCAACTGCCCTATGATCAGATGCTTGATCCCCCCACCACATGTGGGTCTGGAGCTGCAGAAGCAGCTGCTGCTGCTGCTGCTGCTGCTGCAAGCACTTCTACCTCCCTGGAGCTGGGACTGGAGCATGCCCTTCTCTCACCCAGGTCCAACAGAGTTTCCCCCCTGACTTTCTACTTTGTCTTTGGTATTTGTGAGTTAAAAAACCTGGAAATCAATACAGCAGCCAGTGATTCAGTCCCTTCAGACCTGCTCTGCTTTGCGATGATGTGGCCCTTTTGGGACTATGCTCTGCTCCTAAACTTTTATTATTGATGTAATCAATTATGCTAATAATTTTAGTAATGTTAAACCACCCCTGTATTCCTGGTATAAATCTCACTTGATCATAATGTATAATCTTTGTGGTGTATTGTTGTAACCTTTTAACTAATATTTTAATTATAATTTTTACATCTTTATTCATTAATGAAATTATTCTATATTTTTCTTTTTTTATTCTTCTTAATTTAGGTATCAGTATTATTTCTGTTCTTAAAAGGAGCTTGGTAGAATCCCTTCTTCTCCTATTGCTCCAAATAATGTATTTAATATTGGAGTTAGTTGATATTTAATTGATAGAATTCACTTGTAAATTCATGTGGTCCTGGTACTTTTCTGTTAAGAAGCTCATTTATTGTCTGTTCAATTTCTTTTTTTTCTAAAATAGGTCTAGTTAGACATTTTACTCCATCTTTTGCTAACCTAGGCAATTTATATCTTTGTAAATATTCTTCCATTTCACTTGAATCATTAAATATATTGGTGTCTAATTAAGCAAAATAGCTCCTTTTAATTGCTTTAATTTCTTCTTCATCAGTGATATAGTTGCCCTTTTCATTTTTAATATTAGTGATTAAATTTTCTTCTCTTTCAATAAATTACTAATTACTTATTTTATTTTTTCATAAAACCAACTCAGTTTTATTTATTAATTCAATGTTTTTTACTCTTGTTTTCGTTAATCATTTCTTTAATTTTTAGGATTTTAAATTTAGTGTTTAATTGGGAATGTATAATATGTTGTTTTTCCAGTTTTTAAAATTGCATAATCAATTTATTGATTTGTACTTTCTCCATTTTATTGATGCAAACATTTAGAAATATAAATTTTCCTCTAAGTGCTTTTGCTGTATCCCATAGGTTTTGGTATGTTGTCTCGATATTGTCATTATCTTTAATGAAGTTATTGTTTCTATGCTCCTTAACCTATGTTCTTTAAATTTAGTGAAATTGGTGAATAGTGAAAGAAAAAGATAGATATAAAGGAAAAATAATATGTCAAGACTAAAGTTGTCCTATAAAGCAGCAGTCTTGAAAATCATTTGGTACTACATAAATATAGAGATGTAGATCAAGTGTACAGACTAGAAAAGGGGGAATCAGAAACAATGGAATTAAATAATTTAAATAAAATAGAAAACAAATTACTTAGTTCTTTACTATTGGACAAACTTGAAGGGGAAACTATAGTATTTGTGCTAGAAATTAGATTTAGATCAATATTTTACACCATATTATAAAAGAAATTTTAAACAGATGCATGACATTAATATTAAATATCATACCACTGAAAAATATGAGAAGCCTATCAGATAGCTTTTACTGCTGTGGTTTGAGCATGTGTATTTTTATTAAGTTTTGTTTACATTTTTTTTGCATTATCAAAGTTTACCCAAGTATCCATTTCCCTCTCAGAAAACCAATCCATCCAAAAATAGCCTTTTAAAAGACAAAAAGAGAGAATGAAAAGAGAGAGAAAAAAAGAAAGAAGGCTTGGAAAATGGAGAAAAGGAGGAAGGAGAAGGAAGGAATTAAAAAAGAAAGAAGGGAGGAAGACAGGAAAGAGTATCACTATGTTCAATAAATACACTGAAAAGAATTAAAAGAAGTGTAATGTGCAACACTTGTAAACCTTTGCATTGTTGTAGTGATTGTGTATGCTGTTTCTTTGGCTCTGCTTACTTCAAAATATATCAGTTCACATAGACATTTCATTACAATATAGTAATATTCTATTACATATATGTACCCTAATTTGTTGATTCATTCCCTAATCAATTGATATATACTTTATTTCCCAACAGAAAACAGAAAATAAGCTGCATTAAATATTTTGGTTATCTATGGCTATATCTTTTTAGTAATAGTTTCCTGGAATAAAAGTCCAGTAATGGAATCTCTAGTTCAAAAGGAATAGACATTTTAGTTACTTTATTTATATAATTGTAAATTGCTTTCCAAAATGGTAGTGCTAATTCATACCTCCACCAAAAATGCACCAGTTTGCTTACCTTCCCACAACTCCAACAATACTAAATGTTGCCATTTTTTGTCACCCTTGCCAATTTGCCAGATGTAAGGTAAAATCTCACAGTTGATTTTCATTTCTCTTATAATTAGCGATTTGGAGAATTCTTTGGAGTTGTTAATCCTCTGTAATTCTTTTTTAAATTATTTTTTCATATTTTTTGACCAATTGTCTATTGGGTAATGACTATTAATAAATACATACAAACATAGATATGCATATATAATATACACATTCTTACATGCATTTCCATAATACATATATACATGTATTTGTGCATGTTTGTATACATATAGGCATATATGTACACGTACACATGTGTATATATGTAAATACACACATATACACATCTTATTTATATATGTTTATACCAAACTCTTATCAGAGAAATTAAATACAAAGATGTTTTCCCATTTGACCACTTCCCTTCTTATCTAAAGTGAATAATTTTCCTTTTTCTGTGTAGAACTTACTTGTTTTCATGTAATGAAAATTATATATTTCATCTTTTGTAATTGCCCTTCTCCCATGTTTGGTTAAGAATATGTCTCCTACCCATAGCTGTGGAATGTATATGACATGCTTCTTTTCTAATTTTTTGTATTATCTTTAATATTAATATCATGTATACATTAAGAATATATTGTAGAATTTGGTATGTGGGGGATAGAGCCAAGATGGCAGAATAGAAGCAGGCTGAGCTCCCACTCCAACCACCTCCAATACTGGTAAAAAAAATGACTCTAAACAAATTTTAGAGCTACAGAACTCACAAAGTGACAGAGAGAAACAAATTTACCTCTGAAGGCAGCCTGGCAGGCTGAAGGGAAGGGTCTATCACACTGAGCTGGGAGTTGAGCACAGTACCATGTGAGCTGAGCAGCCCCAAAGCCATGGTGGCCCCAACCAGTGGCACAGACTGGCCGGAGCAGACTTCAGGAGAATTAATGACCAGCATCTGTGGTGGTTTCCAGACTTCTCAACTCACAAATACCAAAGAGAAAGCCAAATGTCAGTGGGGAACTCTGTTGGAACTGGGGGATGGAAGAGTACAGTCTGGCCCCTGGTCCTGGGGCAAGAGGTGGCAGAAGTGTGGTGGCTGTAGCTGCTGATGAGTGACTGCCTTCAGAGCTCCTGGCCTAGATCATAGGGTGACCAAATGACCACTCAGAGGGTAATTGCTCTTGCTTTGACCTGCTTGGATCTGGATCTCTGTCCTGGGCAGTGGTCCTGGGGTGTATGGCCAGTATGCCAGAGCTTGGGGTATCTGTAGAGAGAGTGACCTCCTCATAGCTCCAACAACTGTGAAAAACTCAGTGATTTGGCACACTGCTCTCTCCACTCTGGAAGTTCTACCATGGCAAAGAGCTCAAAAGTCAAATAATTGGCTGGCAAGATGAGAAAGCAGAGGAAGCTCAATCAGATCATAGAATCCTTTTTTGGGGGACAAAAAGGATCAAAACATAGAACCAGAAGTCAACAAAGTAAAAAACTCCTGCATCAAAAGCTTCCAAGAAAAATATGAATTGGTTACAGGCCATGGAGGAGCTCAAGAAGGATTTTGAAATTCAAGTAAGAGAAGTGGAGGAAAAATTAGGAAGAGAAATGAAAATGATACAAGAAAATCATGAAAATTGAGTCAACAGCTTGCTAAAGGAGACCCAAAAATACTGAAGAAAATAACACCGTAAAAATAGACTAACTCAAATGGCAAAATACCAAAAAGTCAATGATGAGAATGCCTTAAAAAGTTGAATTGTCCATATGGAAAAGGAATTTCAAAAACTCACTGAAGCGAACAATTCCTTCAAAATTAGATTGGAGCAAATGGAAGCTAATGACTTTATGAGAAATCAAGATACTATAAAACAGATCCAAACAGATGAAAAATAGAAGACAATGTGAAATATCTCATTGGAAAAAAGTGACCTGTAAAATAGATCCAGGAGAGATAATTTAAAAATTATTGGACTACCTGAAAGCCATGATCAAAAAAAAAGAACCTAGAAATCATCCTCCAAGAAATTCTCAAGGAAAATTGCCTTGATATTCTATAACCAGAGGGCAAAATAGAAATTGAAAGAATTCACCATTCGCCTCTTGAAAAAGATCCCCAAAAGAAAACTCCTAGGAATATCATAGTCAAATTCCAGAGTTCCCAGGTCAAGGAGAAAATATTACAAGATGTCAGGAAGAAACAATTTGAGTATTGCAGAAACACAATCAGGATAACACAAGATCTAGTACCTTCTACTCTAAGGGATTGAAAGGCTTGAAATATGACATTCCAGAGGTCAAAGGAGCTAGGATTAAAACCAAGAATCACCTACCCAGAAAAACTGAGTATAATGCTTCTGGGAAAAATATAGTCATTCAATGAAATAGAGGACTTCCAAGTATTCTTGATGAAAAAACAGTGCTGAACAGAATATTTGACTTTCAATTACAAGAAGCAAAACAAATATGAGAAGGCAAATAGGAAAAAGAAACCATAAGGAACTTTTTAAATTTTTACTATTTATATTCCTACATGGAAAAGGTATAATTGTAACTCATGAGACTTTTCTCAGTATGAGGATAGTTGAAGGGAATATCTAAATGTGTATATATATATGTATGTATGTGTGTGTATGTATATGTACATATATATGTATGTATAGGAGGGTATAAGTGTATATATACATATGTGAGTGTGTGTATATGTATGTACATGTATACATAGACAGAGGGCACAGGATCAGTTGAATAGGAAGGGATGACATTTAAAAAATAAAATTAAGAGGTGAAAGAGGAATATAATATAACAAGAGAAGAAAAAAAGGGAGAGATAGATTAGGGTAAATTATCTCATATAAAAGAGGCAAGAGAAAACTATTACAGTGGAGGGTTAGAGCAGGAAGGTAAAAGGGAATGGGTCAACCTTACCCTCATTGAATTTGGCTTAAGGAGGGAATAACATACACACTCAATTTTGTATCTTACCCTACAGGAAAGTATGAGGGAAGGGGATAAGAAGGGTCATGATAGAAGGGAGAACAGATTTGGGGAGAGGGTAGTTAGAAGCACACACTTTTGAAAAGGGAGAGGGTCAAAGTAGAAAATAGAATAAGTGGGGGTGGGATAGGATGGAGGGAAATATAGCTAGTCTTTCACAATATGACTAGTATGGAAACATTTTGTGTAAGTACACATGTACAACCTATATTGAATTGCTTATCTTCCCAGTGGTGGTGGCTGAGGAGGGAAGAAGGGAAAGCATCTGGAAATCAAAGTTTTAAAAACAATGTAAAAAATTTGTTTTCTTACATGCAACTAGAAAATAAGGTATACAGTCACTGGGATATAGAAATCCATCTTGTCTTACTAGAAAGTTAGAGTGTGGATGGGGGAGGATATAAGAGAGAGCAGACTGGGAGAAGTGCTATTCAGTAGGCTCGCTATCTTGAGGTGGAGGGTAGGTGAAAGATGGGGAGAAAATTTGCAACTCAAAATGTTGTGGAAATGAATGTTGAAAACTAAAAATGAATGAATGAATGACATAAAAATAAAATTTGGTATAAGGTTGTTATTTTAACCAAATTTCTCCATATTGTTTTCTAGTTTTCCCAGAAGGGAAACTTTCCAATAGGGAAGACTTTCCTATATAAATTATGTGTCCACTTTATAGAATGAAAGTTATTGAGTTCCATTGTTTGTGATCTGCCCTTGTCTAGTTTGTTTCTTCCATCTATTTCTGTTTAAAAAAAAAACTAATACCATATGGCCTTAATGACTACTTCTTTATAATATAGTTTAAGGGTAGAAGAGTTATTGTACCTTTATCTCTACTTCTCTTTATCATTTACCTTGATAATTTAGATTTTTGTTTTGTTATTTTATCAAATTTCATAAAGTATTGTTTGGCTAATTTGGTGAACATTAAAATTATAAATTAATTTTGGAAGATTTGCTTTTTTAAAAATTGTATTGGTATCTCTCAGCTATATCCATTGACTATCATTCAACTATCCAAGTTATTTTTTATTTCTTTCAGGAATACTTCATTACTGAATTTATAGAAAATGTTTTTTTTTGTAGATTGATCCCTAGAAACTTTGTGTATCTTCTAGTTATTTGGTATGGGATTCTCCTATCTATTATTAACCCTAGTCAAAGCTTTATTATATAGAAATGCAGTTAATTTTTGAGAGTTTATTTTTACCCAGTAACTTTCCTGAAGTTATTCATTGTCTTGATTAGAATTAACTCAGGATTTTCCAAATTTGCCATCACATCATCAGCAAATAGGGACCAATTTATAGACTCTTTACATATAGTTATATCTTTAATTTATTATTGCATTTGCTAGTACTTCCAGAACAATATAAAATGGTAGAAAAGAGAATGAATATTCTTGCTTTATTCCTATATGTATTGAAAAAGGTTCTAGTGTATTCTCATTGCATGTATTTGCTTTGGGTTTTAGATAGAGATTGTCTAAGATTTTTTTAAAAAGTTCTTCTATGCCTATTTTTGTAGGTTTTTTTCTTAGTATAAAATTAATGTTGTCATTTCCTAAAGGACATTTCCTAAAGTCCCCCGCCTGTATCTGTTGAGATAGTTATGTGCTTTAGGATGTTTTGGGTTTTTTTTAATGTGATTTATTACATTAATTTCATGTGTTTATTTCTTGTGTTTTTTATTTCTTAATGTTGAATCATCTTTAGTATAATTTCAACTTAGTCATAATTGAATCATCTTTAGTATAATTTCAAATTAGTCATAATGAATGATTTCATGAGGTGGGAAATCACTGTAGTATGTGTGAAAGGATTTTATTTAAAATTTTTAAATCAATATTCATTAGTGATATTGGTCCATAGTTGTTCTTTGCTTTATGCTTCCTGCTTTAGGTTCTAGAACTATATTTGTCTCACAAAACAATTCTGATGGAATACTTCCTTTCTTAAATTTTAAGACTAATCTGTGAAGTATGGGTGCTAATTGTTCTTAAAAAATTTTTAGAATTCTCTTTTGAGTTCAACAGAAGTAGCATTTTCCTTCTAATCACCACCTTGGGTGTTCCTTTTCAGCTAGTTTTATTTCTTTTTCTGAGAGGCAAACCTGAGATAGTTTTGTGAGGACTCTAAAAGGGGATTCAATTAGAGAAGGATGCTATATGAAGACTTAATAAAAGGAAAAGAGAACTTCCAGTTTCAGGAGCTGCTACTTGTCACTTTGCTACATGTATGCTTTATGTGTGTGGATCATTAACATCATATTTTATATTTGAGCACATTTTTCTCATCTTATTGTTGAGAAAACTGAGGTAGAAAGAAGTTGTGTCTTGCACAGGGTTTGTGTGACCCTTGTTAGTAATCCAGTAGACAATATTTGACTTGAGCCCTTATAAACTAGATGGAAGTCTCAGCAGTTTCAAAGCAAATATATTGCTGACATAGTCATATTCTGGCACTGCAGCTGAGCCCCTGATCTGTTCTGGGAGTGCTAATCTTCTATTACTATTTAAGACCTAGGACTAAATCTGGTAACCAGTCTATAGACAAATGGCATTGTTAAGCCCAGATTTATCTTGGCCCCAGAGTGAATCCACAAACTGGCACTGATGGCCTATTCAGGAGTTTTGGGAAGAGAAATAAAGGGAATAAGATTTATCAAGCACCTACTATGTGTTAGGCACTATGTTATCTCATTTGATCCCGGTATCAACTCTGTGAGACTGATGTTATTATCATTCCCATTTTACAGTTGAGGAAATTAAGGTCTACATATATTCAGGGAATTGCCCAGGATCTCTCTATCTGTTCCTCTGTCTCTGTCTTTCTCTGTCTCTCTGTCTCTGTCTCTGTCTCTCTCTGTCTTTCTCTCTGTCTGTCTGTCTGTCTCTCTCTATCACACACACACACACACACACACACACACAAACACACACATCCCTAGGAAGATTCTGAGGCTGAATCTGAAATCAGATCTTCCTGACTCCAGACACAGAACTCTAGTCACATAGAAAAACTAGTCATAGAACTAGTCACTAGAAAAACTCTAGTCATGTAGACTCTAGAAAGGTTTCCACATATTTAATACACCTTACCTCAGAAACTATGCAAAAACATTGATAATGAGATCCATTCATTTACTTGTACCAGTCAGCCTAAGAAGCAGTTCAAAGTAGAAGACATGTAATAAGGAGTCAATTTACAGAAAGGTTTTTTGCCCAACTGCTCTGAATAAATCCCTCATGCAATATCACCCCATCATTGGTAAAGGATGTAGAAACATATAGAAGGCACACATGCATGGAAAAATGTGACAAGGCAGCTTGCAGGAGCTCATGCCAAATATCCTTATAGTCAGGGTAAATATGTAGAGGGATTAGATGGTATTTAATACATGACTGAGGCACATTGAAATCATGCAATTCTTACCTCAAAAACCTCAGAAAAATTGCAATATTCTAGTGATTTCCTTAGGCAATTTTCTCCTAAATTCTGAAAAGAGTTATATTGCCACTCTCTTCAAAGCATCAATTTAGTCTTTCCTGAGCATAACACCAACTGTGCTACAGAGGGCATCCCCACTGTTTCATTGCATTGTCTATGCTGAGCATTCCCAGAGATCTCTTTGTCTCAGAAATGCTCTCTGTTATCTTCTGTGTTTTAGCTCTTCAGGGCTCTCATTTTCTCTGCTTTCATCAATTAATTCCTGTAGATAGAAAGCCAATAACAACTGAGCATTGACACTCTTTTAATAAATATCCAAAGCTATGAAGGACCATATCTAGCAAAGTTATATAAGGCCAGGAAATTGTACAGAGCTAGTAGTCCTAAGGGAAAGAGTCAGTTCAGCCTGAAAATTGTCACTGAAACTTTGTGGAATGAAACCTATGCTTACAACATGATTTTGGATTTGTCCAGTTTATTCCAAAGAAACAGAATAGGTAAAAGATTGGGAAGTATTGTACATTAAGAGAGTATACTCAGGGGTGGCCAGGTGGCTCAGTGAGTAAGAGCACCGGCTCCAGTGTTGGTATGACCTGGGGATCAAATCCGGGCTCAAATACTTAGCACCACACCCAGAAATAACTGGCTGTGTAACCTTGAGCAAGTTACTTAGCCCTGATTGCTTTAAAAAAAAAATTTGTGCTTTCATATATAATCTTTGGGGTGGCCAGGTAGCACAGTGAGTAAGAGCGCCGGCTCCAGTGTTGGGATGACCTGGAGATCGAATCCCAGGCTCAGACACTTAGCACCCACCCAGAAACACCTGGCCGTGTAACCTTGAGCAAGTTACTTAACCCCAATTGCTTAGGGGCGGCCAGGTGGCTCAGCGAGTAAGAGCACTGGCTCCAGTGTCGGGATGACCTGGATCAAAGCCGGGCTCAGATACTCAGTACCACACCCAGAAATAACTGGCTGTGTAACCTTGAGCAAGTTACTTAACCCCAATTGCTTTAAAAAAAAAAAAAGAAAGTATACCCATGTGGAAAAAATATACATCAGAGAGGGAGGGCATGGTAAAGAATATATCAGAGAACATCAATGGAGGAAGAAACAAATGAGTTTGGGGATCTGATCCTAAATATGGCACAATGGGATGCTATAGCAGTGGTATAGGCCTTCAGTTATCCATCCAGGTGCTAGATCATTGTCTCTGGAAGAAGCAGAGTATGGAATCACTGCTTTACTTTCTTCATTTATTACTTCACCCTTGAAAATGTAGAGGAACTACTAAGGAAGTAATTTTTATGTTGGATCTTATTCTCACTACCATGGAGCAGCTGGCTGGTATGTTGGAAATAGTAAGAAACCTGGTTGGAGGGGTGGGGAATAATTGTTCCTGTTTAGTTTGTCACAGAGGACAGGCTTCTCAATTATAGACTAACACCTGAAATTTTTGGAAAGCAGATTTTAAGTATTTAGAGAAAGAAAAAGGCAGGTTTTCATGTACTAAATTTCTATACTGGAAATCCTGCCTAGAATGAATGGGAGACCTCTGCAAGAACAAAATTCTGAGAACCAAAAGGAAACCAATTTTGATGAAATTCAAAGTCAGGAGATATCTAAAGAGACTAAAATGCATATACAGGCAATTTTCATTAACTAACTCAGCTTTTAAAAATAAAAATAGATTTATAGAAGTTAAAAGAAAGCAGGCAATAAAAGATAGTAATTGTGATTACGTAGTCCTACAAAGTATCAGTGGAGTTAATCTATAAGTCAATAAATATTTATTAATTGTTTACTATATGCAAAGTACTGGGCTAAGAACTTAATATACAAAAAGAAGCAAAAGACAGTCCTTGCCCTCAAGGACCTCACAAACTAATGGAGGAGACAACAAGCAAATAAATATGTACAAACAAGCTATAAAAAGGATAAATAGGAAATAATTAAGAGGGAAAGTGCTAGAATTAAGAGAGGTCAAGAAAAGCTTTCTGTAGAAGATGAAATTTTCATTGGGGCTTAAGAAAGCCAGGGAAAGCACGAGGCTGTGATGAAGACAGTCCTTTACAGGCATGGGGACAGTCATAAACTGCCTGTAGGTAAAGATGGAGGGTCTTGTTAGGGAAAGAGCAAGGAGGACTCAAAAGATTGAAGAGTATGTGTGTGGGGGCAGGAAAATTAAGTATAAGAAGACTCGAAAGGTAGGAGTGGGCTAGGTTATGAAGAGCCTTGAGGGCCAAAAAGAATTTTGTATTTATCCTAAAGGTGGCATGAAGCCACTTGAGTTTATTGTAGAATCTCCATACTTCTCTCTATTCAAGTTTTCCTACTTCTCTCTACCATAGCTAACTTTTTTTAAAAAGCAGTATTATATTACATTTATATAGCACAATTTGTCTATCCATTCCCCAAAGTAAAAGGGCATCTAGTTTGTTTCTAACATTTTTCCTATCAGAAAGTGTTACTCTATTTTGTTATGTATGGAGACTTCTAACTCAAAATTTTCTTGGGATATAAGCCATCTTTTGGCATCCCTCAGTCAAAGGGTATGGCCATTTTAGACACTGTCTAAAACTTTCAAAATTGTAGTCATTTGCAGATACACCAATGAAACACTAGAGTGTCTGGTTTCCTCGACCCTTCTGAAATTGATTTCCCCATCTCTTTCCATATTTGCCATTTATTTTGGGTATGAAGTGTAATCTCAGGGTGGTTTTTGTTTGCTTTACCCTATTAATGTTTTGGAGTACTCTTTCATATTATTGTTAATAGTTTGTGATTTTTTTTTTATCTATTTGTTTATACTCTTGGACCACTTATACAGGGCAAAATGACTTTTGGTACAGACTAATTATCTATAACACCCAAAAACTGGAAACAAAGTTTTTCCCCTACTCCACCATTTCCCTCCATATCCTAGATGGATTTATATTTTTTATGTAACTTTCTAATTTCATGTAATGAATGTTAGCTGTCTTTATTAGATAACTCTCTCTTGTTTCATTAAGAATGCATTTCACACAAAGCTATGAAGTGCATATGACCCTCTTCTCACTTTTTTTTTGCTAGTTTAATGTATTTTAATAGCAAAGCTATAAAAACAACAAAGAAGACAATCAGCATTAAAAAAGTGGACTTGCATATAGGACAACTCAGTTAGAGAATATCAAGAATCATGGAATTTCCTGTATGATAAAAATGTTGCAAAGTCCCTCTAGTTGCAATTGATAAGAAATTTACTTCAAAATCCAAATGTTGGCATTGTCCAGAATATTTTAAGAGGCTTATTTATAAATTTAATTGAATTATGTTTGTAAAGTTGTATTGTTGTTTGTAAAGTTGTAATTGTTGAAACGTGTTCACAGAAACAGTTTTTGACTGCATCAATGCCTTCAGTTATCCATCCAGCTGCTAGACCATTCTCTCTGGCAGAAGCAGAGTATGCAATCACTTCTTTACTTTCTTCAATCCCTAAGCTTCCTCACGTTTATGTTCAAAATGAAAATGGAAAAAAAACTTTCTAGTACGTGATTCTATCCCCTATTTTTTCCATCTGCAATCAGGTCCTTCAGTACCTTTTGACCCTATGGGAACACATATCTCATGTTCAAAATTGCCAGTAACAGGAAGAATTTTTTTCTTCCTGTTTTGAGAATGAAAATGTTTCCCATCATACTGGTATGTAAGCATGTTTTATATTTATGTGGGGATGCTAGCTGGACATCTTTTGGCATGACTATGACATGTTTGGCCAGAGAAAGCACATAAGTTGGTGCTCAAACAGGCCAACCAGTGAGAGAAATTATTATTAATAACAAATGATCTGGGGAGATTCAGAGTGACTCCCCACAGTTCAGTTAGCTATGAAGGGACTTTTGGGGAAAAGAGACAGATCTAGTTTAAGTTTTCCCAGGAAACCACTTTTTTGAGTGCTCAGTAGTATAATTCTCTCACCTAGAAAAAGGGCCTTTCCAGAGAAATTGTAAGCTGATCTAAAACTCCACACTTCTGATCTCAACCTTTGATTATCTCTGGCTAAGCTTTGGGGACTACCAGAGAAATTGGGATAATTTTAGAACATTTCAGAGGAATAATTATGCCTAAAGGCACAGGGAAAAAACCTGAAGATGATGAATTTTACTTAACTGGATTATGATATCCTTTTTTTTTTTAATTTTTAAAAACTGTCTTTATTTTGTTTCTTTTTTTTTCCCATTTTTCAAATGCTTTATTAACTTCTGATTTATATCATTCATTTCCTCCAGATTTTGTTACAAATTTTCTCCCCGTTTTTCCCCTACCCACCACCCCAAAATAGCAGTCCCACAGGATCTCCCCTCCTCCAATCTGCTCTCTCCAATATTTTCTCCCATACCCCTTTCGACTTTTCCAGTAGAGCATGGTGGATCTCTATGCCCCAGTGCCTGTATATCTTATTTCCCAATTACATATAAAATAGTATTAATAATAGCATATATATATATATTTAAACATTTGATTTTAAAACTTTGAATTCCAGATTCATTCCTTTCCTCCCTTGTCACCTGCCCTTACTGGAAAGATAAGCAATTCAGTATAGGTTTTACATGTGTAGCTAATGCAAAACGACAACATAGTAGATATATTGTAAAAGACTGACTATATTTCCCTCCTTCCTATCCCACCTCCCACTTGTTCCATTCTCTACTTTGATCCCGTCCCTTTTCAAAAGTGGTTGCTTCCAACTTCCCTCCCCCCCACCCCAGCCTGCCCTCCCTTTCATCATCTCCCCTCTCATCCCCTTACCCCCTACTCTCCTATAGGGTGAGATACTCTTTTTAGTGTGTATTTCATTCACTCCCAAGCCAAATTCAATGAGAATAAGGTTGACCCATTCCCTTTTGCCTTCCTATTCATTCCCTCCATTGTAGCCATTTTCCCTTGCCTCTTCTATTTGAGATAGTTTACCCCATTCTGTCTCTCCCCATCTCCTCTCATTATATTCCTCTCTCACCTCTTAATTTCACCTTTTAAGCATAATCCCTTCCTATTAAATTGGTCCTGTGCCCTCTATCTATGTACACCTGTAAACCTATATACACACATTCACATATGTATTCATATGCCCATATACCCTCCTATATATATATGCACATATATATATGTATATATATATATATATATTCCCTTCAACTATTTTCATACTGAGAAAAGTTTGATCAGTTACAATTATTGTTTTTTCCATGTAGGAATGTTAATAGTTCAACTTTGATAAGTTTCTTATGATTTCTTTTCCCTGTTTACCTTCTCATGCTTCTCTTGCTTCTTGTATCTGTATGTCAAATTTTCTATTCAACTCTGGTTTTTTCATCAAGAATGCTTAAAAGTCCTCTATTCCACTGAATGACCATATTTTCCCCTGAAACATGATGTTCAGTTTTGCTGGGTAGGTGATTCTTGGTTTTAATCCCAGCTCTTTTGCCCTCTGGAGTATCATATTCCAAACCCTTTGATCCCTCAAGGTAGAAGTTGCCAGATCCTGGATTATTCTGATTGTGTTTCCACAATATTCAAATTGTTTCTTCCTGGCTGTTTGTAATATTCTCTCTTTAATCTGGGAATTCTGGAACCTGGCTATAATATTCCTAGGAGTTTTCTTTTGGGGATCTTTTTCAGGAGGTGATCGGTGGATTCTTTCAACCTCTATTTTGCTCTCTGGTTCTAAAACATCAGGGCAGTTTCTCAAAGGAGAACTTCCTGAAGGATGATTTCTAGGTTCTTACTTTGGTCATGGCTTTCAGGTAGTCCAATAATTCTTAAATTATCTCTCCTGGATCGATTTTCCAGTTCAGTGTTTTTTCCCATGAGATATTTCACATTGCCTTCTATTCTTTCATTTGTTTGGATCTGTTTAACAGCATCTTGATTTCTCATAAAGTCATTAGCTTTCATTTGCTCCAATCTAATTCTGAAGCAATGATTCTCCTTAGTGAGCTTTTGAGATTCTTTTTCCATCTGGTAAATTCAGCTTTTTAAGGAATTTTTCTCCTAATTGCCTTTTTGAACCTCTTTTGCCATTTGAGTTATTCTATTTTTTGAGGTGTTATTTTCTTCAGTCATGTTGTTGACTCTCATTTTGTAATTTTCTTGCATCATTCTGATTTCTCTTCCCAATTTTTCCTCCACTTCTCTTATCTGCTTCTTAAGGTCCTCTATGGCCTGCAACCAGCTCGTATTTTCCTTTGCAGGTTTTGGTGCAGGAGCTCTGACTTCACTGTCTTCCTCCTGTTCCATGCTTTGCTCCTTTTTGTCCCCAAAATAGGAGTCTAATGTTGGAATCTTCTGTTTGCTTTGTTTCCTTTGCCTGGTCATGTCGCCCCTCAGTCACTTGATCCCTGGACTTTTTGCCACAGTAGGATTCTACCACCAGACAGGGGAGCTTTCATCCCAAACGCTGGGGTTTTCTCAGCTGCCGGAGGTATTAGATAGGTGCCTTCTCTGAGGCCTCCACATGCTCTGGCAGGCTGGAAAACGCCCCAGGACCAGCACCCTAGACTGCAATCCAGATCCAAGCAGGTTAAAGCAAGAGCGATTACCCCTTAGACTGGTCGCTTGGCCCCCCTACACTCTGCAGGTCAGGAGCTGAAGCCGCCAGGTGGCACTGGCTGGCTGTGCTGGGTGTCTCAGGGGCTTCTCACCCCAGGGGCAAAAGCCAATGCACTCCCACTTACTGGGTCCCAAAGTCCAGACTGCACCGGCCTCTCACTTTGTCCCTCGCATGTATGTGTTGATAATTCTGGATCGCCACACTGCTGCTGATCTGGAGTCCCTCCAGCTGGCAGCTGGTCAAACCTGCCCTGGGGCTAAAACCTCCGGTTCACCCGGGGCCTGGGCTCAGCTCCGAGAGCCCTGTGCCGGCTGATTCCTGCCAGCCTGCCAGGCTGTCCTCAGAGGAAGGTTAGCTTCTCTGTGTCATTTTGTGGGTTCTGCAGCTAGCTCCAAAGTTTGTTCAGAGTCCCCTTTCTACATTGATTGGGGACCAGAGCTGCTGGGAGGTCCTGCTTCTACTCCGATCCTAATATCCTAAACCTGATCATCCCAGACCATTCCCCTCCCCAAAGTAAAGAACCCCATGTAACCCTTAAAGTTAGAGACACTTATTATGACTGTTTATTAGCTATGGGAGCTTCAGATAGTCCTAGTGAGCAATCTTAATTCTGCATACTTTTGGGTCTTTAAATGTAGTTGGAGTTCCAGGGAAGTCTCAGCTTTTTCCTAAACTATCTCCTTTGATGGTTTCAATGGGCTCACTTACAGTGGAGCATTCTTTTCTCCTCATGCCTAAGTCCTCTCCAAGTTTACAGGGGTGTGATCTCCTACATTTGTTGTCCTGATGGTACCATGTCCCTACAGCTGGTGGAAGACTCCCTCCATTTATTACCAATACAAATTCCAGGCACTCAGTAAACAATGGGGTATACATTTGAAATCCCCTCTGATATTCCTGACTTCCTTTGGACCTCTTCATCTTCTGATGTGGGACTCTTTTTCCCAAAAGTCCCTTCATAGTTAACCAAACTGTAGTGAGTAACCCTGACTCTTCCCAGATCATTGGTTAGTAATAACAATTTCTCTCACTGGTTGGCCTGTTTGAGAACACCAACTTATGTGCTTTCTCTGGCCAAATATGTCACAATCATGCCAAAATATATCCAGCTAGGACCCCTACATAAATGTAAAACATGCTTACAATACCAATATGATGGGAAACATTTTTCATTCTCAAAACAGGAAGAAAAAATTCTTCCTGTTACTGGCAATTCTGAACATGAGATATTTTTTCCCATAGGATCAAAAGGTACCAAAGAACCTGATTGCAGATGGAAAAAATAGGGGATAGAATCACATATGAGAAAGTTTTTTTTTCCATTTTCATTTTGAACAAAAATGTGAGGATGCTTAGGGATTGAAGAAAGTAAAGAAGTGATTCCATACTCTGCTTCTGACAGAGAGAATGGTCTAGAAGCTGGATGGATAACTGTTACCATTAAGACTAAAAAGGCCCCTCACCACCATCTATTTCACAGTATCCCTTATCCAAGGAAGCTATTGAAGCATATAACTGATTTTCTAATAGATCAGGGCATTATTATTCCCTCGAATTCGCCATGTTATATGCCTATCCTCTCTATTAAAAACCTAAACCAGGGGCAGATAGCAAACCTATTTATCATTTTTTTTTGCTTGTTTGAAGGATGGAAGGCAGGGTAATTGGGGTTAAGTGACTTGCCCAAGGTCACACAGCTAGTAAGTGTTAAGTGTTCAAGGTCAGATTTGAACTCAGGTCCTCCTGACTCCAGGGCCAATGCTCTATTCACTGCACCATGTAGCCACCCCTCTATCATTTTGTTCAAGATGTGCATGCAATTAATTCTTACATCATACCTAGGCATCCACTAGTACCAAACCCTGCCACTATCATCTCCTCAATCCCTTGTGAAGCAACATGCTTTGCTGTGGTAGACCTCTGTTTTTCATTTTTCATACCCTAGAATTACATACAGATTTCCAAAATTTGTTTGCTTTTACTTGGAAAGTCACACAGTGGACATGGACTTGCTTACCTCAAGGCTATGTAGAAAGTCTGACCCTATTTTTTTTAGGACTTTGCAGCAGGAATTAGCCTTCATCACTTTTAAACGTGTCAGCCTAGTTCAATATGTAGACAACCTGCTCCTAAGAGCACCAGATGCAGAGATTTTCTAGGAAGATAACCACCATCTCTTGTTGGAGTTTCATTAAAGAGGTCACAAGGTCTCTAAGTCAAAGGTACAGTAGTGTCTCCCACAGGTGGAATATTTAGATTTTTTTTCTGGCTGCTGGGACTGGATTGATTCAGCCTATTCAACAATTTTTTGCTCTCTCCACCAAGTGGCAGCTAAAGACCATCCTAGGGGCAGCAGGATATTACATGTAGTGGATACTGTCTTTTGTTGAGATTACCAAACCTTTTGTTTCTCTGACTAAAAACTCTGTTCCTGAACCTTTACAGTTGGATTCTTAACATCTCTCAGCTGTAACAAAGCTGAAATAGGCCTTGTTATTAGCACCTGTACTAGAATTTCCAGATTACAGTAAGTTCTTCATTCCTTATGTACATGAACAGAGAGGGTGACTTCTGGGGTCCTAACTCACTCTTTATGGCCATCCAGTGCCCAGTAGGTTATTATTCTGCTCAGCTTGGTGCTGTAGCTGCTGTCATACCATACTGCCTCCAGGCTGTGGCTACTGCTGCCCTGCTGGTGGAGAAGGCTTCTAATTTGGTTCTGGGTCCTCCTTTACTAGCACAGTTCCCCCATGAAGTTGAGGCCCTCTCGCTCTGTCATCAGATGAAGGCCTTTTCAAATCAAAGACTCACTAAGTATGAGGTGACCTTTAGGGAATGAGAATATCATCCCAAAGCACTGAATAGTCCTTAATCCTTGCACATTGCTCCCTAATTTGCCATTCTCAGGAGAATCTTTGCATGACTATAACTCTGTAGTTGATGTGGCTGAAAAACTCCATGATGATCTTTCTGACATGCTGTTAGAACTCTGACTTTGTCTTCTATATGGATGGGTATTCCAGGAGAGAGGGAACCTGTCACACAGGTGCCGCTGTAACTTAAATTGATGTAAAAGTTTTTAATAAAATATAAGTGAAGAATTTACAAAAAATTGCATTAAAACCTGGCTGGATTAAAGGAAATGCAAGAGTAGTTTAATATGAAGAAAAACAGACATAATAGACAATTCTGATAAAAATAAAGACATATGACTGTATTAAAAGAAAAACAAAAGCTATAGAAAAATTCAACACATTTCTCTTTATGAAAATATATCATCAATATAAATTTCCTAAATACTCTTAATTTTGCATATTGTAAAAGTAAGAACAAGCAACACACACAAATACATATGCGTATATGAAACATGAAAGATCTTTCCCAGAAGTATATAGTGTGCCTGTTTTCATAACTTATTTGGCATGCTGCTAGATATTCTACTTTTAGCAATAAGAAACTGTGTGAATAAATGTAAAGAGGAAAGTACATTGTCATTTATGTAGATGCTGTGATAGTCTACACCAAGAAATAGAGTGAATAAAAATAATTAAAACAATTAGTACCTTCATTAATTAACAGAATTGTTAGGTAAAACCAAAAAATCATCAGGTTATTTAGATATATGACCAATGAAACCCTGAAAAAAACAGATAAAACATAAGTTTCATTCCAATTTAATACAGTATGTATACAATATTTGGGATTCTTGCTACCAAGTTCTTGATCTATTCTTACTTTTGTGAGTTAAAGTGTTGAACTATATTTTTTTTTCCTCTGGAGTGAATGTATCCCCAAAGTTGTTGTATGCTGTGCCATTGCTGTTGATATTTTTAATGAAGTGATTTCTCAATTCTATGAGTTATTTTTTAAACCACTTCATCTTTAGGATGAAGTTTTTAGTCTTTAATTCATTTTGAATACTTTCTCAATGTTACTTTGTGGAATCTAAATGTATTATATTTTTTTCTGAAAAATATGTTTAATATTATGCCTTTTTCTACTTTTTATGGGCTTTTATGCAATTAATAATACATGGCCAGTTTTTCTAAAGGTACCATGCTCAGCTAAATATATATAATATCACAGAGCTGGCTTTGATTCATTCTCAATCTCTAAATCCAACTACTGTCACTTTTGTTCCCAGAAGTTCAGAATTCTTTCCCTTCTCTATTTGCAGAAGGTTGCACCATCCGAGATTTATGTCCTCATTGCCTGTTACTTGGACTATGATCTTTTAGTTGTTTTCCATTAGTTCAGGTTCTGGCCTTGCCAATCTATTGTAAATGATAGCATTTTGATAGATCTATGATATCATTGATTTGGTGGGTTTTTTTTCAATAATGAAGTATATAAAATTTCCACACCCTCTTATTCTCTGTGACTTTTGCCCATGTTCTCCCATAAATCCACTACAGGTGTTCCAACCAATATACAGGAAGTTAGATATTGATGTGATAGTAAAAATCTTCAAAAGTTTTCAATGACTTCATATTGCCTTGATGATAAAACACAAAAAGCTTAGCTTAGAATTTATTGCCTACACTTTTTCTCTGGTTTTGAGATATAGAAATAATTTTTCATGAACTTGACTCCAACAAATTATCTACAAGAAGAGAATTAACTGTGAGAGTTCTAAAGCAAGGCCAAGAGAGGGAGTAGTTAGTAGTTCAGAGCCCGGAGAGGACCATGGGAACAGGGGCAATCACCGACACCACTAGGGGTAACAAATTCTCAATATAATATGCTCTTCATGACTTTAGCTGAATCCTTCCCCTGCCCCTTCACACTGAAACCCAAGGGATTAAAAGTTTTTCTAAGCCAATTGTTTCTTATGAAATTTTCATTAAAAAGCAGTAATTATTCAATAATTGCTGGTGATGACTTGTAGGCAAGCAAAAAGTTTGCAGTTCCTTAGAGATACTCATTATTCCCCTCTGGAGTAATAGAGACAGTGTCACTTCTCCTGACCATGACATTTTAATCACTTCTCTCAGAGGCAATGAGCTCAGGGCATCCTGACCCTATTACTATGAGTGGGTTCCTCCTTCCTTTCATCCTTCTGTGCATTTGCTTATAGTGCTGCAGCCCAGTCCATTTCTGCCTAAGTAACACAGATCCACTTGGCGAATGATTCTTTATCTTACTTGAATCAAAATCCATAAATTTTGGCTAAGAGTTTTCTTGCCTTTTCTGAGGACCAAGAAATTCAAAAAGTGACTTAGTTTATTTTATCCCTCTGAAGCTTCAAGAATCCCAACAGGAATGATCCAAGGGGAACTGGGAAAAGGTAACCCTCTGAATTTTTATTATTTTTAAGCAGGGATTTTATTCTAAGTTCCATATTCCATTGCTGATCACAGTATTTTATGTGTATTCACATGTAATATTTTCTCCCTCTCATTAAACTTAGCAGAATTGACCTCCCTTCTCTGTGTTCCTACTATGTTGATGATAATGTTGCAATAGAAGTTGGCAAAACGAAGTTGTTAATGCAACAGTGTTATATGATTGAAGTGAAACTCATCTTCATATTTGTGAGCTAAAAGTGCCATGATGGAATGAGTATGTAGTGGAATTCTGTATGCTTAATATAGTTACATTATTGTTTACAAAGAACAACTTATAAAAGGGTCAATATTGTGTATAGCCTGCAACCTCAGGGACAAAGATAGGGAAAGCACATATCTCCTTGGAGACATAGGAAGAGTAAAATCAGGCCAAGGGCCCATCTACAACATTCAAAGAGCAGTAAGTGTTCCATTTACAGAAAGAAAAAAATTAAAGAAATAATAGTCCTTCTATACTCAGCACATACTGGGTGAATGTTTAGGGTCACAGTTTTGTAAGGCTGTTGAAACCTGGACCTTGTCCAGGGGAAAAGGAACAGTAAAGTGCATTTGAATGGGAAGGCCTCATGCATGCTATATCTGAGTAGAATAAAAAAATGAGAAATGTTTAGTGAAATTAGACAGTTTAGGGTAGAGGAGGAGGGATTCAAAGTTATCTGGGTATTTGAATAGTTATTAATGAGCCCCATCACATGAAAAATTCTTAAATGTATATAATTTCCTAGAGTTTTGACCCTGAGCTTGAAATCTTTGTTTGTCAAGAATTTATCTTAATTCAGTGTACCCAACAAATGAACTTTTCACAGGGAACTCTTGGAAGATTCTTGGAGCTTCTAGTCTGAAAAATGTTGGTGATTTTTTTGACCTTCTGGTAGGGAAAAGACAAACCAAGACATGTTTTATGCTTCTTAATGCTTTATAATGGTAAGAAAGGGCAATTTGGGTGCTTCTGTGTCTGCACAGAAGTTTGTGCTGAGCTACACAACAAATGAGAGAAAGACAGAGAGAGAGAGAGAGAGAGAGAGAGAGAGAGAGAGAGAGAGAGAGAGAGAGAGAGAGAGAGAGAGAGAGAAAGAGAGAGATGGAGGGGGGCAGAGAGAAGCTGAATAATAAAAGCAAAGCATTTTCTACTTGAAGAAAAGCCATAGCAGCAACAAAAAAGAGAAAGAACACGAGAAGAAGGGGAAATAAAATAATAAAATTATTCTTCTTCTCAAAACAAAGGTAGCAAAAGAGGAGAAACAATAGCTTCTGCCCTTCAGTTGATGTGTATTTCCAAACTGCAGAATACCTGCACAACACCAACTACACTGCTTTTCCCAATATAGTAACTTATTGTTGTAGCTTACTCTTCATTATGTCTGCTCTAGCATCATTACTTCTCTACATAAATATATTAGATCTTAGCACAGAGAAAGTTATGAAGCACTAAGGTATTTTTTTCAAAGATCCTGCAGATCTTTATTATTTAATTGTTTATTGTAGCCAATGAGGTAGAGGAGCACTAATAGACCTACTAGAGATTATATTCTGTGAAGGTTTAACCAGGCAATCAAAGAATGACCTAGTTTTGAAATTCTGGGTCTAATTTCTTTTAAAATTTCTCGAATTCTGGGGAAAGCTCACTTGCCCCAATGTCAATTCATTCAACATCCCTGAAAATAAGCCTGACAATTTCAAGTTTCTTTGAACCCTCCAACTAACTGCTGGTACACTTATCCCATACATTTCAACCCAACTCATCAATGTTCCTCTCTACAGCTACCCACCTCCTCCACTGGACTCTCTGCAATGCTAACTCTATGATAAATCTGTTCCAAAATTATTACTTTTCTTCATTCCTTTTATCTTCTGGCATTTCCTAAGACTTGGCTCCCTCTTGATAATCCAACTTCCAAAGCCAAACTTTCAAGAGCTGGTTGTACTTCATTACCCTGAATGATGGAGATATAGGAGTTGAAATACTTGTTTTCAATGCCTCTTGCAAGTTCATCCTCTACCACCATTCCTCAATGACTTCTATCCTATCACAATCCATAACTACCACCCAAAGTTCTTTTAACAGTGGTCTAGCAACCACCTGTAATGTAATGCCAAGGAAAGGCAACTTCCCAAGGTTCAAAATACCAGCATAGGTGCTATCCATTTTATTCAGTGACAAACCCAGAACAGAGAAGATCAAAACATGACATCATTCAAAATACAGCATTTACTAAGTGTGATTAAATAATCTCCAAGTACTACCCCACCCCAGGACCTTCCATTCATTCAATCAATTACAAAGCCCCTGTTCTAAATACTACTCCACCCCTAGGCTGTACCTTCATTTAGTCCACCACAAAACCCCTCTTCTCAAATGGAGATTCGTTTCCAAACATAAGTAAAGTACATTCATTTGTTCAACCATAGAACACAAAAAGGTCAAAAGTTCCCCACCCCTGGATCACAATTGAATCTACCCCAGAGCTACATCAAGTTTAAGCACAGCACTTAATACCCAAATGGAGGTCTTTTCTTCATCTTGACATGAGGCAAGTTCTCAGCAATCTTAGTTCCTGGGGAGACAAGGCTTAGCAAGGCCACAAGATACATTGCCAGTTTCTTTATCAATTCATCCTCTGTAGAACAATCCTAGAACCCCTGAAAACATTAGCAAAACCCTCTCCCAGGATTTCCGTAAACATACAACAAGAAAATCCTTCTTCAGGGCTTCTGAACCAACAGAAAGGTTCCCAGACCCCTGCAACAACAGCACTGCCCTTCACCAGTGGACAGTATTCACTCTCTGTCTGCAGGACAGTCTTAGTAGCTCTGAACCAACAGAAAGTTTCCCAGACCCCTGCAACAACAGCACTGTCCTTCACCAGTGGACAGTATTCACTCTCTGTCTGCAGGACAGTCTCAGGAGCTCTTAGCCAACAGCCAGGTTCCAGGACTTCTTCAACAGGACTGTCTTTCACTAGTGGACAAATCTGGCAAAACAACATCAAAACAGACAGACAAAGTACCAGCAGAACAGCCATGTCTCCTCAGTCCTTGGCAGCTCCAGGGGCAGGTCTCAAAAGTCCAGGGCGATTCAAAGTGGCCCTCCGCAATCCTCTCAGTCTCTCTCTCTGCCTCCACGAGGGTGCTGCTTCCAAAAAATTCTTCTGCCTCTCTCTTGTGTCTCTCCAGATCTATGTCACCAGCTCCTCCCAGTTCAGAACTCTTTTCACATCAACAAGTCCATCCCACAGGTGGGATTAACAAGCTCTGGGTTTTAACACAATCAGTTTGAAAACCAAGCCAATACAAGGGAATCTTTATATTCCATTACTATCACACCACCACATCACTTCCCTTTTTTCCTCTCAGTTCAGTATCTGACTCACAGTAAATATATCCTCAATTCCTGTCTTCTGAGGGATATCAAAAAACATAATGATACTTCCTCAAACCTGCTCATTTCCCAGTTCTTTAGTTTATTCTTTTTCCATTATCTAATCATCTCACCCTTCATCAGCTACACACAGAAAAGATCATTTTCTTGAACTTATTATCACTTTCAAGTACGTTTTAGATAAATTATTTTTAAAAATTATACTAAAAGAAATGTCCCTCTATGACTATATTTTGTAGGGCTTTTAGCATAAAACTTTGCTGTATTATGTTTCTTTCATTACTTCAGTTTAATCTTTTTTAAAATGGACCTATTTCCAATGTATCTTTTCTCCTTATTCCCTATCTCCCATTCTTGTTTCTTATCCTTTTTCCTTCAGGGTTTCATTTATTAGTTATTTTTTATTTCTTCCTTTTAAATGGTTATACAATTCGCAGCCCCACCTTTTCCTCTGTCTCATTTAGTTAAGTATATTCCTCAGTCCTCTCTTCTTCCTTTGTCAAAGACTTTTTCAGCATCTATTAAGATGATCATGTGTTTATGGATCTTTGGGTTTCTAATGTGATTAACTGTATTTATTGTTTTCCTAGTGTTCAATAATTCTTATATCCCTGGCAGAAATCTCACATTGTCATGTTAATTTATTGGATAAATCACTGTAATCTGTTTGACAGAGTGTCGTTCAAAATTTTGAGTCAAAATTAATTCATGATATAAGCTTAGGGTTTTTCTTTTGTTTAGGTATTTGGACAATATTTGTCTTACAAAAGTTTTCTGTTAAGGTGCTTTCTTAATTTTTGAGAATATTTTGTGAAGTATAAGTACTAATTTTTCTTTAAGAATTTGAGAGAATCCTTCTCTGAATCTATCAAGACTAATAATTTTTCTTTGATAGATACTTTACAGTTATTTTTTCCCTTTTCTGAGACTAAGTTATTTAAGATCTCTATCTGGTCTCCCAATAGATAGAGTATTTTGTATTTTTGAAATCATTCTTCTATTTCTTTTGTGTTCTCAGTTTTGTTAGCATACAACCCCATATAATATACTAACTATTCTTTGTACTTTTTCTAGATTTGAGAAGATTTCACCTTGCTCATTTACAATCTTGATTTCATTTAATTTTTAATCTCTTCTTTAGTTAAAGGTCTATCAATTTTATTAGTGTTTATGAAGACCCAACTCTTAGTTTGATTTGTCATTTCTATGGTTTTTATTTCTACTATATTATTTCTCTTTTACTTTTTAATATCTCTGCCTTTAGGGATATTTTAGATTTATTTATTTGTTTGTAAACAGACAGAGCCTGTAGCACACAATGCAAGAAGCTTGGAAAAGTGCCCCTCAGAACTCAACTTTAAAGGTAACAAAATAGGCCTGAAAAGATGATCAAACAAAAGAAAACAAAAAATCCTGATCATAGAAAGTTATCATGGTGACAAGAAAGATCAGGACTGAAATTCAGAAGAGGATAACAATGTTACAATGCTTTCATGTTGGGGGCAGCTAGGTGGTGTAGTGAGTAGAGTGCTGGCCCTGGAGTTAGAAGGACCCAGGATTGGTTCCAGCCTCAGACACTTAATACCCACACACACACACAAAAAAAACTGGCCGTGTAACCTTGGGCAAGTTACTTAACCCCAATTGCTTTAAAAACAAAACAAAACAAAAATAAAATAAAATTCTTTCATGCAAAGCCTCAAAGAAAAATGTAAATTTATCTCAAGCCCAAAAATAACTCCTGGAAAAGCTCAAAAAAGGGAGCTTAAAAATCAAATAAGATCAGTAGAAAAAAAATTGGGAAAAGAAATGAACATGATGCAAGAGTCAACAACCTCATAAAGGAAGCAAAAAAAATGGAAAAAGATATTAAAAATTCACTGATGAAAACAACTTTCTAAAAAATAAAATTGACCAAATGGAAAAGTAGGCAAAAAAAAAAGCTAAGTGAAAAAAGTAACTCCTTAAAAGTTAGAATTGGACAAGTGGAAGCTAATGACTCTAGAAGACATCAACAATCAATAAAACAAAATTTAAAACATGAAAAAATGGAAGAAATTGCAAAATACCTAAGTGAAAAAACAACTACTCTGGAAAATAGATCCAGGAGAGATAATTTAAGAATTATTGTACTACCTGAAAGCCATGATAAAACAAAAAAGCATCTGGGCATAATGCTTCAAGAAATTATCAAAGGAAACTGCCCTGATATATGTAGCAGCAAGCACCCTAGCATACACAGAATGAGTGCTAGCACAGGTTCTTTGATCTGCTTTTCTAAAAGAAAGCAACTAAAATAGGGGTTAACAATCTTACTTTAATCAAACATACATCATTTACCTACTTCAGAGCAAAATGTTAGCACCCTGAACTTCAGAGAAAATACAAAGAGAAGTTATAAGCAAACAAAAAATACAGACAGAGAAACAGAACGACAGACAAGGCTTCCAGCTGTCTGACCATCACATCCATACCTAATTAATTACCAGAGAGAGAAGCACCAACATCTGAGTTTTCAAAGCCAGGGGGTTCAATGGCTGCCCATAATCTCATCTGACCAAATTACATAACTCTTCCCATGGGTGATCCCCAAAGCAAAACTTCACCTCAGAGGTGTATATATATATATATATATATATATATATATATATATATAGCCTTCTCAAGTTTCAGAGAACATCATAACCTTCATGACTCACTGACCAATCACAAAGTAACAAGGTGTGGATGTTCTTTAAAAACAAGCCTCCCACCACAGATTCTGTGTGACCACATTCAGCCTGTTAGGGAGCAGAGTATATTTTCAAATCAGGGAAGGTCCTCAAATTCACTTAAGTCTGTAAAGGGGCAGGGAAGGTCTTCAAATTCCTATTCCCATTACTATACTATACTATACAAATACTAGAAGCAGAAAGTAAAATAGACATTGATGGAACCCACCATTCACCTCTGGAAAGACATCCCAAAATGAAAACTCCCAGGAACATTATAGTCAAATTCTAGAAGTCTCAGGTCAAGGAGAAAATATTGCAAGCATTGAGAATGAAACAAAATCAAATATCAAGGAACCACAGTCAGGATTACACAGGATTTAGCAGCTTCAACAATGAAAGGACTGGAGGTCATGGAATATAATATTTCAGAAGGCAAAGGAGTACTATAAGCAAGAATCACCTACCTGGTGAAACTGAGCATAATCATTCAAGGGAGAAAATGGTTAGTTAGTGAAAAGGGAGACTTTCAACAGAGTTAAACAAAAAAATTGACTTTCAATTTCAAGACTCGAGGAAAGCATAATAAGGTAAGAAAGAAAGAGAAAACAAGGGATTCAAAAAGGCTAAAATGGTTACATCCTCACATGGGACATTGTTACTTGTAATGATTTTTGTGCATGTGTTTTATTGGATTTTCATTTATTTTGTTAAGTATTTCCCATTTACGTTTTAGGGTTTTTAATTAATTAATTAATTAATTTTTAGTTTTTTGAATTTAACTTCCACAATATTTTGAGTTCTGAATTTTCTCCTGACCTCTTCCCTCCCCCTATGCCAAAATGGTATGCATTTTGATCATCCCTTCCCCCAGTCTTATCTCCCTTCTATCACACCCTCCTCTTATTCTCTCCTCCCTTATTTTCTTGTAAGACAAGATAGATTTCTCTACTCCATTGCTTGTATATCTTATTTCCTAGTTACATGTAAAAACAATTTTTACCATTTATTTTTAAAACTTTGAGTTACAAATTCTCTCCCTTCTTCCCTCCTACCCACCTTCATTGAGAAGTCAAGAAATTTAATATAGATTATACATGTGTAGTTATGCAAAATACTTCCTTAATAATCATGTTGTGAAAGAATAATTATAGGTCAAGATGGTGGAGTAGAAACAGGACTTCTGTGCAGCTCCCACTCCACCTCCTCCAATTCATGTAAAAAATGACTCTAAATGAACTTTGGAGTTACAGAACCCACAAAATGACAGAAAGAAGCTAATTTCCCCGTGAAGACAGTCCAGCAGGCTGGCAGGAAGGGCCAGCACAGCTGTCTGTAAGCTGAGCCCAGCCCCACATGAGCTATAGGTTTTAGCCTCAGGGTGGTCAAAACCAGCCTTCACCTGGAGGGACTTCAGATCACCAGCAGCTGTGGTGGTTTCCAGAATTATCAACCAATAGATGCTAAGAACAAAGTGAGAGGTGAGTGCAGTGTGGACTTTGGGAAGCGGGAGTCCAGGACTGCAGTCCAGCCTTTGCCCCCTGGATGGAGAGGCCGCTGAGGCATGGTGGCCCTGAGTCCACTGTTGCATGGCTGCTTCAGAGCTACTGGCCTGCAGATTGTAGGGGGACCAAGTGACCAATCTGAAGGGGGATCTCTTGCTTTAATGTGCTTGGATCTGAATCACTGTCTAGGATGGAGGTCCTGGGGTCCATTACCAGTTTGCCAGAGCCAGTGGAGGCTTCAGAGAGGGCACCCAACTAATACCCTCAGCAGCTGTGAAAACCCCAGCCATTGGGACAAAACTCCCCTCTCTGGTAGAAGAGTTCTATGGTGGCAAAAAGCTCAAAAGTCAAGTAATTGAGTGGCAACATGAACAAGCAAAGGAAGCAAAGCAAGCATAGCAATCCGACTTTACACTCCTATTTTGGGGACAAAAAGGATCAAAGCATGGAACAGGAGGAAGATAATGAAGTCAGAACTCCTACACCAAAATCTTCCAAGAAAAATATGATCTGGTTACAGGCAACAGAGGAGCTTAAGGAGGATTTTGAAAACCAAATAAGAGAAGTGGAGGAAAAGTTGGGAAGAGAAATGAGAATGATGCAAGAAAATTATGAAATGAGAGTCAACAACCTGACTGAAGAAAATAAAACCTTAAAAATAGATTAATTCAAATGACAAAAGAGGCTCAAAAAGCCAATGAGGAGAAGAAAGCCTTAAAAAGCCAAATTTGACAGATGGAAAAAGAATCTCAAAAGCTCACTGAAGAGAATGATTCCTTCAGAATTAGATTGGAGCAAATGGAAGCTAGTGACTTTATGACAAATCAAGATACTATTAAACAGATTCAAACAAATGAAAAAATAGAAGGCAATGTGAAATAGCTCATTGGAAAAACCACTGACCTGGAAAATAGATCAAGGAGAGATAATTTAAAATTATTGGACTTCCTGAAAGCCATGATCAAAAAAAGAACCTAGGAATCATCCTTCTAGAAATTCTCAAGGAAGATTTCCCTGATGTTTTAGAACCAGAGGGCAAAACAGAGGTTGAAAAAATACACCAATCTCTTGAAAAAGATCCCAAAAAGTACAGGAATATTATAGCCAAGGTTCCAGAGCTCCAAGATCAAGGAGAAAATATTACAGGTATCCAGGAAGAAACAGTTTGAATATCGTGGAAACACAATCAGGATAACACTGGATCTGGCAGCTTCCACATTGAGAGATTGAAGGGCTTGGAATATGATATTCCAGAGGTCAAAGGAGCTGGGATTAAAACAAAGAATCACCTACCCAGCAAAACTGAGTATCATGTTTCAGGGGAAAATATGGTCATCCAATGAAATAGAGGACTTTCAAGCATTCTTGATGAAAAACCAGAGTTGAATAGAAAATTTGACATTGAGATACAAGAAGGAAGAGAAGCACGAGAAGGTAAACAGGGAAAAGAAATCATAAGGAACTTTGCAAAGTTGAACGATTTACATTCCTACATGGAAAAACGATAATTGTAACTTATGAAACTTTTCTAAGTGTAAGAATAGTCTTTTTTTGTTTTGTTTTTTTAAAGCAATCAGGGTTAAGTAACTTGTTCAAGGTTACACGGCCAGTTATTCCTGGGTGTGGTGCTGTCTGAGCCCGGGATTCGATCTCCAGGTCATCCTGACACGAGAGCCAGTGCTCTTTCTCACTGTGCTACCTGGCTGCCCCCTAAGTATGAGAATAGTTGAAGGGAATATAGATGTACATATACACATATATATGTATGTATGTATACATATATATGTATGTATGTATACATACATGTATGTCTATACAGGAGAGTATATGGGCATATAAATACATATGTGAGTGTGTATATATATGTGTACAGGTATACATAGACAAAGGGCACAGGACCAATTGAATAGGAAGGGATGATACTTAAAAGGTGAAATTGAGAGGTAAGAGAGGAATATAATGAGAGGAGATGGGGAGATACAGAAAGGGGGTAAATTATCTCATATAGAAGAGGCAAGGGGAAATTGTTACAGTGGAGGGAAAGAACAGGAAGGCAAAAGGGAATGAGTCAACATTATTCTCATCGAATTTGGCTTAGGGAGGGAATGACACACAAACTAAATAGACTATCTCGCCCCACAGGAGAGTAGGGGAGGAAGTGGATGAGAGGGAGCATGATGGAAGGGAGGGCAGGCTGGGGGGCAGGAGGGAAGTTAGAAGCAACCACTTTTGAAAAAGGACAGGATCAAAGTAGAGAATAGAATAAGGGGGGGGGGGGAATGAGATAGGATGGAGGGAAATATAGTCAGTCTTTCACAATATATCCATTATAGAAATGTTTTGCATAGCTACACATGTACAATCTATATTGAGTTGCTTATCTTCCCAGTAAGCATGGGTGATGAGAGAGAAAGGGAAAGAATCTTGAATTCAAAGTTTTAAAATCAGATGTTTAAATATATTATTATTATTATCATTATTTTACATGCAACTGGGAAATTAGATATACAGGCACTGGGACATAGATGACATAGACATAGCATGCCCTACTGGAAAGTCGGAGAGAGTATGGGGGAATATATAGTAGAGAGCAGATTGGGGGAGGGGATATTCAGTGGGATTGCTGTTTTGGGGTGGTGGAAAGGGGAAAATGGGGAGAAAATTTGTAACTCAAAATCTTGTGAAAATGAATGATGTAAAGTTAAAATGAACATAAAATTCAATTAAAAATATATTTTTAAAAAGACTAACTATATTTTCTTCCATCCTATCCTGCCTCCTTCTTATTCTATTTTCTCCATTGACTCTATCCTTTTTCAAAAGTGTTTACTTCTGATTACCCTTCCCCCAATCTTTCCTCCCTCCCCTTATATCCTTCCCCCCTTTCTTTCCTGTAGGGTGAGATACCCAATTGAGTGTGTATGATATTCCCTCCTTAAGCCAAATCTGACAAAAGTAAGTTTTACTCATTCCCTCTCACCTCCCTCCTGTTTCCCTACATTGTGAAAACTTTTTCTTGCCTCTTTTTAAAAATATTATTTATTTATTTTTCAGTTTTCAACATTCATTTCCACAAAATGTTTTGAGTTAAAAATTTTTCATCTCTCCCATACCCCACTCCAATATAGCAAGCATACTGAACTCCCCTTCCCCCAATTTGTTCTCTCTTATGTCCTCCCCTATCCCTTCCTACTTTCTTTTAGGGCAAGATGGATTTCTATACTCCATTTCCAGTATATCTTTTTTCCCAGTTCTATGTAAAAACAATTTTTAACATTTGTTTTTAAAACTTTGATTTCCAGATTTTTTCCCTTCTTCTCACCTCACACACCCCCACTAGGAAGAAAAGCAATTCAATATACATTGCATATGTGTAGTTACACAAAATATTTCCATAGTAGCTATATTGACCTTTGAATTCTTTGCCATGGTAGAACTCTGCTTCCAGAGTGGAGAGTGCTGTGTCCCAAATTGCTGGGGTTTTACACAGCTGTTGTCAGAGTTTTTCCAGTCACCTGCCTAAGAACTGTGAGGAGGATTTTCTCTCCAGTCTCAACAAACTCTGCCACACCAGCTCTCCTCACCCCAGGACCACCACCCAAAACTGCAATCCAGATCCAAGCAGGACAAAGCAGGAGAATCCTGCCTCAGTGCCAGCAGAGAAATTCCTGCAAATTGCCCTCTGAATAGTCACTTGGTCCCTCTACAATCTGCAGGCCAGGAGCTGGAAGCAGCATCAGCCAATGGCAGCTGTTGCAACTGCTCTCACTTCTGCCTCCTCAGGGTCAGGGGCCAGACGATGCTCTTCTTTCACCCTGCATTAACAGGGTTCCCCCACTGACCTTTTACTTTCTCTTTGGCATTTATGGGTTGAGAATTCTGGAAAGTGCCACAGCTGCTAATGATTCATTCTCCTGAATTCTGCTCTGGCCAGTCTGTGCTGCTTGCTGGGGCTGCCCTAAGTATGGCCTCATATGGCTCATGTGGGATTCTGTGCAGCTCCCAACCCAATGTGATAGATCCTTCCTGTTTGTTTTTCTTTGTTTTGATTTGTTTCTCTCTGTCACTTTGTGGTCTCTGTAGCTCTAAAATTTGTTTAGAGTCATATTTCACAGGTATTGGATGTGATTGGAGCAGGAGCTCAAGCAAGTTCTTGTTTTTACTCTGTCATCTTGGCTCTTCCCCACTTCTTACCTCTTTTATGTGAGATAATTTACCCCATTCTATCTCTCTTTTTCTCCTCCCAATGTATTACTCTCTCAACCTTAATTTTATTTTTAGATATCATCCCTTCATATTCAACTCACCCTGTGCCTTATCTATCTATCTATCTATCTATCTATCTATCTATCTATCTATCTAT